>NW_024468558.1:124284-228594 GCF_001632365.1 Laetiporus sulphureus 93-53
GTCAGTCTTCTTTGTGAGGCAACGTGGACATGGGCACTGTGGTAGATAGCGCATGCAAGTGAGAAGAACTCTGACGAGAATATTAGCATAGGAAGGATACAAATGCAAACAATTCTATACATACTTCTCAGGATAATCAGCGGAGTAAGTGAAAAACCTAGAAAACATTCACCGCAGCACTCCGTCTCCACATTGGATCAACATTCTGTGTTCGTAAGCGTGCATGAAGTCCAGATCGAGTGCGAGCAGCCATATCGCATGAAATAGTTCACGCTTGCAGAACCGGAGAATGTCCATGCTAGTGAGTTCACCATACGTTTCTTCATACCAGTCTTGGAAATTATTGGGTAACTTGAAAGATAGAAATCAGGTAGCTTTCAGAAGACATAAATTAATGATGCATACTTTAGAAATATATGTGAAATGGCAGCATGCCCCAGACCGCCGTCGTGCACGTGTGTACTTTGATTGAAAGCTGAATGAGATGTAAATGGGCTACAATGATGCCATTCTGAAGTTGGCTAAACATGTAGAATCTGACCAGAGCATGATAGGAGCAATGGCGACTTCAATATTATCAGAGTCGCCAGATGTTTTTGCTTCCGCACGAAGTTTTGCATCTTCTTCAAGGAAGGCATCTGAATTATAAAGCTCACTGTAGATGCGAGTATCCTCAGTCGATCCTGTGTCATCATTTGTCTGCTGCCAGAATTGTTTGAAGGGCTGCCAGTGATAGGTCTTTGCATCTGGATCCTCGCAAACCTTCTGAATGATATCAACCAGCCATCGCATGTGAATGTCTCCCACTTCAAAGGTAGGAGCATCGTCTTCGAAGGTTTTTGTCTTCTCTTTAGGTACAGGAATTTTTACTGAGCACTGTCGCCAGCCTTCAGGGTGAGAGAAACGACTTTCGTCATCTGCAGAGTCTAGACGGAATAGCTGAGTCACAGTACACCATTGCGACATCAACACTGAGAGATCAAAGTCATCTGCACATACTGTATAACCTCATTCACAAGTCGATCTATTTCAGCAAGAGACTTGTTATGTGGCCCTGTAGTGCTCCACATAACAATATGCGCAGTAGTAGCGTTATCGAACGGGTGATACCAAGGCCTTGCTTTCTCCTTTTCCTTCACCTTCTTGAGACTCGGAGAGTCACAAAAGTCATCAAGAGAAGTGGTATCAGTTGGAGGGTAGGAGGGAGGTGAGGAATAATGATGGAACACACCAAACTCATTTGGTGTGGTGTCGTATATTGGCACATTTTCAATCGATGGCTGAGATTCATTGGGAACCTCTTCACATGAGATGGTGTGAGATCTTGTAGGACAATTTATGAGAGGCCTGGGTATGTGTGCTGGAAGGCCACGAGTAGATGATGGCAGAAAGTCTTGGAGTGCATGAGGTGCACGTCTTTGACGGCCGCTGTGGCTGAGAGACAGTGCAGGTTCTGGTGTTGCTACCCTCCCTGTGGATGACCTCTGCGTGAACTCAGGTGCAGGCTCATTATTCAAGTGATGCTGCAATCATTGACCGTGCATGCGCTCAGACATACCATGACTTACCTCATCATCCCGGAACTCATTCTGATCTCCCAGATCTCTGCTAGCCACTCCATCCCTCTCAGCCCTTGGAACCTTTGCAGCCCTAGCATTTTTCATGTTTGCCACATGCTTCTTGACAGATGATACGGTTGCTGCCTTGACAGATGAGCATAAGCTATAGTGTATAGTGAGACCTCGAGCATCTTTGCAGGTTTTTTTGCAAGAAAAGCAGGTATAGGAAGGCATAATGATGAGTAGTGAGATATACAGGACAATAAAGTCAGTCAACAGGCACGTCGAGAGACAACAGCATGGATGGTGTTGCGCGAGCGCAACTTGGCGCAAAGGCGTGTCAGTCATGTGATCACATAAAGTCGCTCAGCCTGAAAACTGGCCTCATCTCAGTCTATCTCATCATCTCTCATCTCCAACATCATCTCGGGCCAACTCTAACTTTCATCTCAGACCAACTCTAAATCTCAGAACGCACATGGCAAAGGTATGTCATTCTGGCACCTAGGTCATAGACTTACATCTTTGCAAAGCCATCCGCAACGAAGTCAGCGGCATAAGCGAAGCATTCTGTCAAGTCACAAAAAGCTAATCCACCGAAATCATTGACGAAGAAATGGCCCGCAGGTGATGGCATCACGAGCACATGACCAAGCCGATGTTCATGCAGCCGTGAAGCCGATTGGTGGTTCGGCGTGGCTACCTCCGGTCCGGCGCAGGTGGCTAGCGGATAAGTGACCGAACCGTGGCAACACTATCTTATCGTGACTCTTCCAAAAAAGGCAACTGGTTGGGTGTGCTCACTATCCACAAGAGGGATCGATCGGGGCAGCCACCATCCATACAATCTTGGGAGAAAATGCGACGGATCTATACAACATAGCGCCTTGACGATGCAGGATACAATTTCTTCACTCAATCGACCGTCTCTTCGTCATTTCCGTCTCGAGATCTCGAAGCAACTCCGACTCATCGAGAATGTCCTTTGGATGCTTGCCTTTGACGACCTGCACCATCGCCTCCTTGTCGACGATGTAGACACGCTGGCGTGGCAGCTGTGCAGTGTCGAGATTACGCGCCACACTCTCGCGAGTCTGCGAGATGTACTGCGCCCGCGCCCGCGCCGTCAGCTCCTCGTCACTCTCATTCTCGCCCCACTCGAGATCATCTGCGAGGTTGCGGATGTGCTGTTTCGACTTTGATCGGACGATGAAGGCAGGGATCCGGAACAGCGCGCAGTTCCTGAGGATCGCGACGTCCGTCTCGGTGAAACGATTATCAAAAAGCACGATGATGCAGTCGAAGATGTAGAGGCCTTGAGCGTTGAAGTATACCCAGTCGGGGACGTTCAGCGTTCCTGCCCCAGGAATGTCGTACCACGCGATGGGATTGTTGGGGTCGGGATCGGGATACCGAGTAGGGGCGCTCGTCGTCTCCGTGATGCCGGCGGCGGCGGCACCTCGATCCTTGTTGCGTAGGCCCCGGAACGCGTTGAGCAGCGACGACTTGCCGCTGCCCGAGACGCCGGCGATGGCGAAGTGGAAGACTCCTGGTTTGTACTGCAGTTCCTTCTTCTTCTGCTCAAACTCTTCCCGGCTGGGGAGAACGACGGGCCTGATGCCCTCCCTCAGGTCCTTCTCTGCCTTCTCGAGTGCGACCCTTGCCTCCTCTGCAGCCCTTTCCGACGCTTCCTTCTCTCGCTGGGCTGCCTCCTTCTCGGCGTGCGCCCTCTCGGCTTCCTCCTCCGCCCGGACTCTTTCCGCCTCCGCACGCAGCCTCTCCTCCTCAGCGCGCCTGCGGAACTCCTCGGCCTGATTCTTGTCCTCGTTTGCCTGGCGCATCGCTTCCTCGGCTCTCCTAGCAGACTCTTCTGCAAGCCGTCTCGCCTCTTCTGCAGCCGCTTGCTCTGCCTCCCTTCGTCTAGCTTCTTCCTCTGCTCTGGCACGCTGCTCGTCAGCTATGCGCCGTTGTTCCTCCGCTTGCCGCATCTCGGCTTCCAGCTGTTGCTGTCGCGCCCGCGCGGCCTCAGCGTCCTGCTGATGGGCTCTCACCTGAGCTTCCATCTGCGTCATTGTATCGTTGTGCTCCGAATGTCTACGCCGAGAGAAAAGCCCGCCCATCGTTGGTTATCGCAGTGTGTGATCTAGAAGCTCAAAGTGATTTTGAGCGTCGAACTGACGCTGAGCGCTGTAATGGTTGATGTCACCACAGTAGGAGACCATAAAGTTGAGATACATACTTCAAAAAGATGTCTACGATGTAGGGGAGGAGGACGCTGAGCGAGTGAGGTATGCGGCCCTTATCCCTTTTGTATCTTTGCGTCGTGAAGAATGTCTTCATCCACGCTACACCGTGCATGCGTGCTCGCACGAATGTTCGGTGTCATTTCTTCATAGCGTTGACGACAGGCGATTGAATGCTGCCGTAATCACTACCCGGGTGTGCATTGGCTATGACACTATCGCCGCCCATGATCGCAGATGATTGGTGCGCTCGTAGTGGCAGGCAAGGCTTGGAAGACATTGCATATACGCCACGTCCCAAGACCGGAGAGATATGAAACCCACCATGACAGGTCTTTAACATCGCATGGAACTTCCCATAAAGGAGAGAATGTGTTCGTGATATTCCCGCCATCGAACGGCAAACTAGGTTGCATGCACGGGGAACTCATTCGATCCCGCTACAATGTGTATCAGACCACAGAAGACCACGGAAGACAAGGGATCCTCGCCCCGTGTGCGGTTCGCTGTGCAAACCTTATATCCCCACCCGACGGTTGTAGTAGGGTCGTGTCGAAATCAAGTCAAACCTTGAGGTCAGAAGTCGGTCCATGAGTTTGCTGGGCGTGCGAGATGCACTAACAAGCTTCCGTCGACCTCAAGTATTGGAGAAGCGTGCAAAAACGACATGGGCGGTTGAGAGACATGGTCACATTTTACATTCTGTATCGACAGACGCACCTCACATGACAGAAAGCGTGGCGATAGTACAAGGAAGGAACTGACAGAACAACGTCAAGGAATACAGGAATATTCGCAGATGAAGAATCCCCGTCATGCACGGCCTCGGAAAAAATGCGACACGAAACGAACTAGACAACGAAGAAAACCCGCGGCAGATAAGCGGTTCCAACGCGCAGCTAGTTCACTTGGTCACCCGCCTCTTTCGTGCCTCAGTGAGGAGATCCCGCAGCAGCTCCCATTCATCGAGGGCGTTTCTTAGGAGCTTGCCCTTCACGGCCTGTACCATCATCTCTTTGTCAACAATGTAGACGCGCTGGTGTGGCAGCTGCGCAAGGTCCAGGTTGCGCACCACACTCTCACGAGTCTCCAAGAGATACTGCTTGAGGGCCCTCGCCAACACCTCCTCATCGCTTTCATCTTCGCCCTGTTCCAGGTCGTCTGCGAGGTTTCGAATATGCTGGTTGGACTTTGAGCGCACGATATATGCAGGGATCTTGAACCGCGCGCAGTTCCTCAGAATCGCGACATCCGTTTCGGTAAAACGATTATCAAAGAGCACGATGATGCAGTCGAAGATGTAAAGACCTTGCGCGTTGAAGTACACCCAATCCGGGATGTTCAAGGTTCCTGCCCCTGGAATGTCGTACCACACGAATGGATTCTGAGGATCAGGATCCGGGTATCGAGTCGGGACGCTCGTCGTCTCGGTTACGCCAGTGGCGGCAGCGCCCCGATCTTTGTTGCGCAGACCGCGGAATGCGTTGAGCAGCGATGACTTGCCACTGCCCGAGACGCCGGCGATGGCGAAGTGGAAGAGTCCCTCTCGATACTGGAGATCCTTCTTCTTCTGCCGGAGCTCCTCAGGACTCGGGACGATGATGGGCTTGATACCCTCCCTCAGGTCCTTCTCGGCTTTCTCGAGTGCCGTCTGAGCCTGCGCGGCTGCCCTGTCTGAGGCCTCTTTGGCTCGCTGGGCTGCTTCCTGCTCAACACGCGCCTTCCTTGCTTCGTCGTCCGCCCGAACCCTCTCCGCCTCAGCACGCTGCCTATCCTCCTCAGCGCGCCTGCGGGACTCCTCCGCCTGGCGCTTGTCCTCGTTTGCGTGGCGCATCGCTTCTTCAGCTCTCCTGGCAGACTCCTCCGCCACCCGTCTGGCTTCCTCGGCAAGCATCCTGTCCCGCTCTCTCCTCCTAGCCTCTTCCTCGGCCCTGGCACGCTCTTCTTCGGCTCGTCGCCGCCGTTCCTCCGCTCGCTGTTTCTCGGCTTCTAACCTCTGTTGTTCTGCACGTGCGGCTTCAGCTTCCTGGTGCTTTTGTCTCCCGAGGTTCTCTAGTCGCGCTAGAGTAGGATTCTGTCCGACGGACCCTGACTGAGATGCCCCGCGAATGACCTCAAGTACACTGAAGACTGCTCCGACAAGGGGAACGGCACGCGTAACGGCGGAGACAACGCCACCCATCGATCACTGTTGATGCGTAGGATGTAGCGGTCAGACGTATGCTCGAGAGTCGGCTGGACGGTGAGTGCTTGGATGGACAGTGTCACTGGTTGAAGCAACAATGGAGGGTAGAAAACGTGCGTATCACAGTCGTCCGCAAGTAGGAGGAAGGAACGTTGACTGGGTGAGGAGAAAATGCCTCCGTCCCTTAATATCATTGTGCCGTGAAGATTGTCTTCACCCACGTTGCATATAAACTTTGTGCATATGGACGAGCGTCCGGTGTATTGCCAAATGTCAGCGACGAACAATAGCGCGTTTAGAAAGCTGAAAGCCAGGCGATGATCGATATGTACATGCCAGGTTACGTACGACATAAACCCATCATTGGTGGTGAACAATACGGCTCTGGCAGGCCCGATGTCTTGCATGAATGGAAAGGTCCTAATAAACACAGTGACAGGTACAGCATTCGGTTGCAACGTTTAGGACCAAGGTGTGATTCACAATTGAATGTTCTCGTGATATAGCGGCGAACTGCATAGCAGCTTGATGCATACACCGATACCTGCAATGCGGATCAGACCACAGAACGATTGCGATTCTCAGCCAGTATGCAGCCTTCTGCGCAAACTTAATACGTTGATACGGTCTCTTCCTAGAACGTTTGTCTCTAGATACTGCCTACACCGATACCTGCATGCAGGTATCAGCATTAGTCGTCTTCACACTCTCCCTCATTCTTCGTATTCACGGCGATTATTCATTCAAGTAATTGAAAACGTTATGGGCATGCGAACAGATAAGATACCATATCATGGTCATGCTGTTTCCGTCTGGACGCTTGACAGTCTTCCTGTTGACTCCAACCGGGTGCTTGGCCTCTCCAATACGCCCGGCCCAATCGAAGTCGATAAGGTGAACCATCACGTCGTCAGATGCAAGCGATTCAGGATCGATGAGAAGATTGGTATCCCGAATGTCCCCATGAACGAATCCTCCTTCGTGCAGCATGCGGACGATGCTCTTTACTTTGCATCGTACCTTTTCCTGGTCAGCCTTCGAGAGGCTCAGACCATAGAGCGGTTGGTATTTCGATCTGTCCATGATGACTGCAATCCAGTCTGCAGAGATTCGAATGCATTGCCGGAGAGTCGGCGCCCAACCGCGGGATGCGAGATAGTCATGCGCAGCCTCCGAATACTGCCATGTGGACTTGACGAGGCACTCGCGAGAGTCAGGGTGGTTGACGATGGCGGAGAAGACGAGCTCTTGCTCATCAAGCCGTCCGTCGTACGTGAACCTGATTTCCCTTCCGCTGTCTTTGTAGGACGTCACGAACGGATATCCACGAGCTTTCTGAAGACGATGATCGTACTGCTTTGATGGGGGTGGATTCGCCTTGGCCTCGGCTTCGATTGAGTTGTAGTGTGCTTGGATATTGCCAACAGCAACCACGAGTGCACACGAGAGGGAGCGTGTCGTACTCAGTCGAACGGTTGCAGCCAAAGGCATGTGTAGGTCCCGCAATCTTGCTGAATTCATCAGAAAGAGTTAGGGATGACGGCGCCGTCTTCAGAAGCTTCAGTCCTAGAAGACTGCTATCTTCTTCGACTTGTTCTACTTCGTCATCTTGCGCTTGCTCTGCATATCATCTGCGATGACGAATCAGTTGAAGATAGCATAAAAAGCAATTGCACGCGACGCACCGGGCACCTGCACAAGCAGAGTCTCTTGCTTCAAGAGCTTTAGATCTGCTATCGTACGCCTCGCGCCAAGTTGTTTGACTTTCTGGTTGCAGAAGGCCTCGCTGATTTGATCCTGCAGCATTTCACGGTCTTCACCATCGAAAAAGATTGTCTCATCCGTGCATCTTTACACTGCGAGCTCGTTAAGAGCGATGCCGTCAAGACCGGTGATAGCTTTTCCTTAACCTTCTCCCTCAAGTTACTGACACTGGCTGCGGGAGGCACATTGACATCGAATAGCGCTCCGATGGGCTTACCCTCAGCGTGATTGATGAGGAGACACCAAACTTCGTCTGTGGTCCAAGGTCGTGACCACGCTATGTCACGTCACACGTCAGACATGTGAAGGATCTCAAGAACTCCTGGATCCACTCTCGCCTATCCCGTCAGGGATCTTTAGCTTAAGTGGAGGAGTAAAGACCAACTCGAAACTGAGGGGTAGGCCTCAGCTCGAGCGGGTATATATACAAGAGGGACCAGACCCCTGGTACCGGGTGTAAAACCCTGCGTACCCTAGGTTTGTAATAATACATCATTATGGCGTGCTATGGCGTGCTCAGGCCTAGTGAAGTCCATCTAAGTCTAGGAGTGTCTATGGAGTCCAGGCCTATGATGTCACTATGACGTAGGGTCACGTGACTGATACATGTCCGAGGGATGTCCGAGTGGCGTGGGTATACTATGATATATACGTGGAGGCGTAGCGGTATCTTCTATAAATGGTAACTAGGTGGATAAATAATGGTCCGTGGGCGCTTGAGACTTGTGGCGCGGAAAAACCATGACAGTACCCCCCTCCAGGCCGAAGTGTCCTCACGAGGCTTGAATTCTAGTCGTAGATGCGCGGGTGTACGGCTTGTAGGTTCCATTTAGTTTTGGGTATCGGTGTCCGAGTACGTTCCGAGTCGTATGTGGTATATTTGGAGACGTCCTCTTCCCTCACTGGGGTATCCTTGAAACGCATACGTTGCCAGGGTATAGGTGCATCGTCGAGATAATAGTAGCCGTGAGTGCGCTCCGGGCATTGAACCTTCCTTTCTTCTACGATCCACTGGGCATTGACTGGGTATACAAATAGATGGTTGCGCGACGTGGGGGTTCCTACGAACAAGACCGTATGGATATAGTGGTCTGGGTTCGCTAGCCAGATGCATACGATGTCGAACTTCTCAGGCAGCCCTATTTCTAGGCCGATCTGGATATCGAGGGGTACGTGAAGTACGACATGGGCTTGGAACTTGCGCGTATACCATCGTATCATTTTGTGATCCCAGTAGATCTTTTCCTTCCACTCTTCTTCTTCTTCCTCCGTCCTCTTCCCTCCCTTGCTGTCCGGTTCATCGTCGCTTTCTTCGTCTTCTTGAGCGCGGATCCTTTGACCACCGGGTATAGTGAGGAGATTAGGCAGTTTGGGCGCCTTAGGATGTAGCTTATGGAAGTTATTAAGTAGCAGGATGTAATCCCTTGCTATGGTAGAGCGGGGTATCCAGGTGTTCTCGGTGTCGTCCTTCCCCTTCCATTTGACCAGGTATAATAGTCCAGTCTTGGACTTTTTACTGTCGAGGATTTGGCTAATGGTAGGGGCTTCGCCTTCCGGAACGGGTATAGTAGTATCGTCCTTTTGTACGCTAAATTGTGCAGGGTGATAGGGTATTAATAGGGATTCGTGGAAGACGGGGTGTATATGACGCCAAGCGGGTGGAAGCTTGAGTCTGAATGCCGACTTCCCGACCTTTTCTACTATACTAAATGGTCCGTAACGTTTATCGTCCAGCTTTTTGCTTGGTCGAGTGGTTGTAATATTAGTTCCTTCTAATAGTACCAGATCGCCCTTGGTATAGGTCGCATGGTCCGGGTATTTGCCATCGTGGTACTTCTTCATTTGCTTTCGTAAGGTGATTAGTTGCGTCCCTGGAAAGTTCCTCCATCTCTTTCGTCCATTCTTCAGCCGATTGGTTACGGGGTTCCTTCCTGGTTTCAACTCCCGTATAGGGATGGTATCCGTGCGTAAGGTAGAATGGGGTATAACCGGTGCTTGCTTGTCTATGGTTTCGGTATGCGAACATAGCGAGGGGTATTTTGGAAGGCCAGTCGTCCTGTCTATAGAAAGTATATATCCTCAAGTAGGTCTCTATTTCCTGGTTCATCCGTTCAGTCTGCCCATCCGTCTGAGGGTGGTAGGCAGTAGAGGGATTCCCTTGGACGCCCAACTGTTGGTATACATCCTTAGTAAACGAGGATACGAACTGTGGTCCCCTGTCAGACCATATCCTTTCTGCTAGTCCGTGTGCCGACATTACATGCTTAATGTACAAGTCCGCATAGTCCTTCGAGTTAATCGACTCCGTGCAGGGTATAGCGATGAAGTCTTTTGACTTCAGGTCTACAAATACAAGGATGGAGTCGTACCCGTCTACAGTAGGTAGTTTTACAATAAGGTCCGTGGAGATGTACTGCCAGTTATGATCTGGAACTGGATTTGGCTCTAATGGTGCTGATCTATGTTGGCGGTTAGGTTTGGCCTTTTGACAGGTCCCACAACCTTTCACATACGCCGTAACATCTTTGATCATCTCCGGCCACCAGTACGATCGCTTGATTAATTCCATGGTCCTTTCTATTCCGGGGTGTCCCATGAATGCGGCATCGTGGTGGGACTGTATTACTTTGCCGATTATTTCTTGGTTATTTGGGATTATGAGAATTTCACCCCCCCTCCAGAGCGTGCCGTCCTCGGCTGACTCGAGCTCCTTTTGAGGCAAAGTTTTCCATAATAAATACTCGGAGGAATGTATGGCGCAGAGGTCGCGGATGGCGTCTGTCCCTACAACTTTGGTACTCCGGAACAACTCGGCAGGTAGTACGACCTGATTATCCAAGTGATCCATACCGTCGTTGTAGTCTGGTCATCTGCTAAGAGCGTCTGCTGCGCTATTCTTTTTGCCTGGGATATGATGGAGTTCGAAATTGTACTCAGCGAGGAATGACATCCATCGTGCTTGTCGGGGGTTGATCTTCTGGGGTTTCCTAAAGTATGTCAGATTAAGGTGATCAGTAAAGATCTGTACAGTATGCTTGGCGTGTATTAAGTAGTGTCGCCATTCTTCTAGACAATCTACAATAGCGAGAAGTTCTCTATCGTACACTTGATAGTTCTTCTCGGCGTCCTTGAATGACCTACTATAATAAGATACTGGTACCCAAAGATTATCTTGCTTCTGCATAAAAACTGCCCCGAGGGCGAATTGCGAAGCATCTACTTCTACCATAAACGGGTCCTCGTCCGTAGGTATATGTACAATTGGGGCCGAGGTAAGGAGGTCCTTGAGACCTTGGAAGGCACTCCGTTCAGTGTCCGTCCATTCCCATTCTCGGTTGCCCGTAAGGTCCGAAAGAGGCTTGGCCAAGGAGCCGAAGCCTTTTACAAAACGTCTATAATAATTACAAAACCCGAGGAACTGTTGCACGTCCTTCTTGGACCTGGGTTCTGGCCATTCTGCAATGCCAGCAACCTTTGCAGGATCCATGCGAAGCTTCCCATGGCCAATGATGTGACCTAGGTACTCAGTTTCTTCGACATGGAACTCGCACTTTTCAGGTTTGCATGTCAACTTGTGTTCCCGGAGTATTCTAAGTACTTGTTTTACAACCTGGCGATGTTCTTCCATGTCCTTGGTGAATATTAAGATATCGTCCAGGTTTACCATAACTTTTCCAGTGAGGATTAAATCGTGGAAGATGTCATTCATCATCATTTGGAATGTCGATGGTGAATTAGTGAGTCCGAAGAACATCACTAGAGGTTCGAACAGACCTCGGTTCGTGACAAACGCGGCCTTTTCCTCATCGCCTTCCTTGATTCGTATGTTATTATAACCCCACCGGATGTCGAGCTTAGAGTAGTACTGGGCTCCCTTAAGCCGGTCGAATAAGTCATTGATTAGAGGGAGCGGGTATTTATTTTTCTTGGTTACTTCATTGAGCCGTCTATAGTCCTGTACCGGCCTCAGCTTGCCATCTTTTTTCTTGACAAAGAAGAAGGGGGCGCCCCAGGGGGATTTAGACTGTCTGATGCGACCAGTCTTCAGGTTTTCTTCAAGGAATATATCCAGAGCTTCTTGCTCCTTTACGCTCATTGGATATACCTTTCCACAGAAGGGTTTCGCGCCGTCTACTAGTTCTATGGCGTGATCCCATACTCTGCGTTCAGGGAGCTGATCGAATTCAGCTTCCTCGAAGACTCCCTTATAATCCCAGTATTCTTCTGGAATGACCTCTTGCATGCTCTTAGCTTTCGTGCTTTTGCCTTGAGCAATGGCTAGGTCAGTGGCCTTGGTGGCTCGTATGTGTTCGTATTCGGAAAACTGCTTCCGAATGTAGTCGCTGTCCAATGCCAGCACCTTGTCCCCATCTTCCAACTTGAGCTCCCCGCAGTTACAATGCGTGAAGCAAAGCGTGCGTTTAGCCCAGTCAATGTCAGGGTTGTGATCCTCCAGCCAATCGAATTCGAGGAACATATCGTGGTCCAAGAGGGTGGTTATATTGAATGATCGGCGCTCTCTATGGCCTTGGATAACTATGTCTAATAATACATAATGCGTCATATCGCCGTCACGGTTGGGGGTCCCATCTGCGTTGAACACTCAGAGCGGTCGATCGAACGGTATCTTAGGTATCTGGAACTTAGATACGAATTGTTCGTCGATACAACACCCGGTGCAACCTGAGTCTAGAAGGGCTTTGGCGGGTATATTCCTATCCTCAACTTCTATTGTTACAGGTATATCGATCTGGCGATGTCGTCGTACTGCACGGACGTTGAATTGTCCTCGCAGTTTAGTACCGGTCGATTCGAAGCCAGCAGTCCCTCTTGCTGTTTCTGCTATCTCTGTTACGACTTCGGTAATCGGGGTATTGTTTCGTTCTAGGATCAGCTGGGCGACTCGGTCCCCATACTCGATCTGGAACGGGGTATCGAGGGTATTAATTAGGAGTATTTTGACTCGACCAATGTAATCAGAGTCTATTACTCCTGCTCCTACGTCTATTCCATGTTTTACAGCCAGACCTGAGCGCGGGGCGATGCGTCCGTAGCATCCGCTGGGTATCATCAACTTCAGGCCGGTATCTACGAGAAGACGGGAACGTCCGGGAATGACCACTTCCTCCGCCGAATGCAGATCGTACCCTGCTGCACCTTCTGTTTGGCGGGTTGGTACGATGGCTTGTGGGTGGTCTAAAAATACACGCAAAGTGGTTTTCTGTGCCTTCTTCTTCGGTGTACGCCTTGCCGATGTCGAAGCTTCCACTTGCAAACCGTCTGTGTTCTGGACTAAAGAAAAGTTAGAAATTGAGCTATTCACGGAATTAAGCACCGATGCTTTTTGATCCGGCCGAGCTCGATCAGGCACCGCTAAGGTCCCGTCATCCCGAGACCCCGTTTTCGCTCCTACTACTGTTACATTAGAGTGGGCACCACTACTTGTACCCATATTGTCCGACGTAGTGCTAGAAGTACAGTTGAGAGTAGAAAGAATAGAAAATCGAGATCCACTAGGGAGTGGTGGTGTCCTGTCGTCTGCGTCAGGGGTACTGAATTTTTCCTTTCCTGAGCTTAGACCCTCCTGCCCACGTCCCTCCGAGGTGTTTTCAGGTACGGCTTGATGGCGCTTCTCAGGCTTTGCCTCCACCACCATCAGCTCGACTCTCCTCGGGGACCTACCTTTTGTTGACCCGTCTAAACCATGGCCCTTCTCAGGTCTCGCGACCTCCGTGACCATGGAATGGCCGTTAATGGTCAGGGGTGACCCGTGTAAACCAGGGCGCTTCTCAGGCTTTTGGGCCTCCACCACCGAGGAATGCACGTTATTGGTCGGGGAAATGAAATTGTCCGGATCGAGTCGAGAGTCCTGCAAGACTTGCGTACTTAAGCCTTGCCGAATTGAAAACCCGCCTGGTTGAGCAGAGCGGGGTTGGCCGCAATGGCCGCCTTGAATGCTCGTACGGCCTCGGTTTCTTCTACCGTACTGGCCCGAGCTGCAGGCTGGGCATCCTTTTTGCGCCAGCACTGCGCCTTTCCGTCGTAATAATGGGTGTGCCATATATCCGTGCACGACCCCTTTTCCGACCGTTCCTTTCTGCAGGTACCACACTTTCGGTGCTTGTCGCATTCATTTTCGATGCCTACCGTCTCCTTGTGTGGCACTGCCTTTCCTGCCTCATCGACGTTTCTGATGGGCGCCCTTCCCGTTGTCCTAACCGCGTTGACCGTTGCCGTTGTAGAACCTTCCTCCTGGTGGACTTGTCGGGTCTTGGAGTCCTTGACTTTCCCCTTGCCCTTTCGGTCTTCAAAGGTGGATGCCCATTGCTGCTGCTGTTGAAGGTCCAGCCGGGCCGCAACCTGTTTCCATAGGCTGTAGCTATTGACGTCCCAGCTAATACCTTCGGACGACCATACTCTATCACAGAGTTCTTTTCTTATGGCCGTTCTTAGTAATTGGAGCAGCAGCTGCTCATCCTTGTACCCCGAGACCTTGACCCAATGTTCCCATTCGGCTTCGAATTCCTCCCAAGGCTTGTACCTTTGCTGCATGCTGCGCAGCATCTGTTGACCTTCCAACTCCGGATTCGCGGGGTAATACATCTTTTTGAAATCTGCGATGAAGTCCTGGAGCGTGGCATATACTGGTGGGCCCCCCATCATCCTTTCCAGAAGGGAGGCTTTCCAATGGTCGATTTGTGGTCCTCGGATGTATGACATTGCCCAGCGAATTTTACTTTGTTCGTCTTCGAACTCGCTGGGTTTCATGACGATGTAGTTCATTACATCGACAAGCCATGCCTTTGCTTTTGCCTTGGTGCCGTCGAATGGCTCCGGGAGGTTGACCTTTGGCCCTCGGAACGATTTCCTGTGTACTTCGTCCGAGGATGCCGGTGGCGGGGCTGCAGAGCGACGATCCCGTTCTGATGGTGGAACCGGTCGCTCTGGGGGGAACGCAAAATGTGCCCCTGCCAACTCGTCATCTTGGTCTCCCTCGTAGGAGTGTGCCGGGGTTATTGGGGGCGTCTGCACCCTAGAGGGCGGCTGCTCAGGGTTTGCCTGGTGTGCCGGCTTGAGCCCACTAGGGCCGGCGGGTCCGCTGACTCCCTTTACCCAATTTCGAATGTCCTGTTGACCCGAGTCCTGCCTTCTTTTGCCCTTATCGACCAGTTTCTTAGGCGATCGTATTGGAGAAGGTGGGGGCGGACGCCTCAGGGCTTCCAGTAGTTGAATGCGGATTTCTTGGGTCTTGTTAATTTCTTCTAAACCCTTTACCCTTTCTTCACTGGATCGGAGCGCCCTTTTGAAGTCTTCCAGCTCCCTTGTCAGTTTGTGAAGCTGGTTGCCGCGCTCCGTTGCTCCGGCCATTTGCTCGTTGATCTGCCTCATGAGGCGATCTCGGGTCGCTTCGACCGCCAGGCATCCTTCCCGTGCTTCCGTTAGTTCCCTTAGGGCCGTGTCGAGCCTGCCACGCAGACGGTCGTAGTCTGCCTGGAGATGTTGGTAAGCTCACCGCATATCGACAGGTTGTGTCCAGAATCTGGGGGTTTCCTCCGTTGGTGGGGGAAGGCCAGGTCGCGCCAGGTAGTAGCTCTGCCTATTATCGGGGAGCCTGTATCGCTCGTACCCTGGTGGAGTTCCTGAAGCGTGACTCGACCAGACGTAGTCCTGCCCCCTTGCTGCTCCTCCGTGCCTTGCCACCACATCTACTGGTTGCATCCGATATCGCTGTCGATCTTCTTCGGAGTGATCCCGAGCTCGGATATCGTACTCCCATTGATGGAATCGCCTCCCTGTTCTTGGCTCATCGGGGTAGAGAGCGGCGAATTCCTCTACTAGCCTGGCGGAAGGCCCTCTCCTTCTGGGGAGCGCTTCTATCATGGCTGGAGTTAGGAAGTAGCGGGGAGTGGGAGCGAGGATGTTGGTGTCATTGAAGGATGGTGGAGTGGATGCCCGGGGTTCTGTACCTTCAGGATTTAGGTGTCCTTCTACGGAATGTTCAGATTGTGCGATGCCGGCCATCTTCGGTATCGGTATCTGGTCGGGGTTTTGACGACCTGTTCAGAAAGGTTCTTCTTCGTCGGAGGAGATACCGTATTCCTCGTCGAACAGGAGATGATATAGCTCCTGGTCGTCTTCGACTGGTTCAAGAGTGTGCGGTGCTTCTTGAATTATTCGATGTGGCTGGTATTCGAGCCTTTCGTAGTAGTCGATGATGATCTGGTAACGGTAAAGGATGAAACGAGCTTGGGCGACGTGAGGTTGATAAATGAAGTCTGCCCGGAAGATGACGCTAATATGCTCGTAAGTCTGATCCCACTCCACGGGTCCTGGTGATATGGTATAGATATGGGTGTATCCTTCCAACGAGAACCTTTGCATTCGATGTTGTTATCTACTCGCGTGCTTGACGAGTTGTTCTTCACTAGGCCTCGTAATGACCCAGACGCAGCTTTAGAGTCCTGCTACTCCTAGTAGGTCTATTTACTACGGAGTCCTGAATGGTGCAGTTCGCAGTCGCAGAGGGGTCTTTGTGGTCTTTGATTATTTCACCACCAGTGTCCAACTACCTCTGAAGGGATGTAACCTTGGTCCACCTGCCGTTCCAGCAGAGCTTTCCGAGAGTTCGTCCCACACCAAACGACTATTTGTCTACGTATGTACCGGTAACTAAACCCCTAAGTAAGTCAGAACTGCGCAGGGGTTGAATACGTGTCTGGTGCCTCTTTTAGCACTGAGCAAGTAGTTTTATTCCCTTGCTACTCGAGGTTATGCAGGTCTCGCCGAAGCGGTCCAGAAGTGTTGCTGATTTACAGCTTCAGAGCCTTTTCAAAGGTGACTCGTTCCTCCCGCAAGTTCTCCCTTGTCTGCGGTTGTTACGTCTGCTACCCCTAGACCTGGTGGCTAGGATGGCGACGTTAGAGGATAAATCCTCCGTATAGCACGGCAGCTAGGCCGAGGATATTTTTTATGGACGAGCAGCCCCACAGTGGGTATGGCGCAGCACCTTGGCTATAGCGCTCTCACCCCGCGTGGTACCCTTCTAAGGTGCACTGCGTCCCTTTCCCCTAGAGGTGCTGATGTCAACAGGCACTCCTGGCCCTTCTTGACAGCCCTAATGCGGTTTTAACCACTAGGTTTATGTGGAAAGTCCCCTTACGCCTGGGGTCGCGGCAAGATTTGGGACTGTAGTATATCGCCCACTTTCGCAGGAGGCTGGTTTAGGGCCTATGTATCCTGACTAACAATCCGCGTATTCGCTTCACCGAAGAGGTTCAGCAGGGCGCAGCTAAGCCCGAGGAATGTGGAAGAAACCCTGACTGGGTACGATGAGGATGGAGTTGATCGACAGTGAAGTAGCAGTCTGAGGCGTCGACCGGTGCCCACAGACTATGGAGAGTAGTTTCGAGTTATGTGAAAAATCTCAAAAACTCCTGGATCCGCTCTTGCCTATCCCGTCAGGGATCTTTAGCTTAAGTGGAGGAGTAAAGACCAACTCGAAACTGAGGGGTAGGCCTCAGCTCGAGCGGGTATATATACAGGAGGGGCTGGACCCCTGGTACCGGGTGTAGGACCCTGCGTACCCTAGGTTTGTAATAATACATCATTATGGCGTGCTATGGCATGCTCAGGCCTAGTGAAGTCCGTCTAAGTCTAGGAGTGTCTATGGAGTCCAGGCCTATGATGTCACTATGATGTAGGGTCACGTGACTGATACATGTCCGAGGGATGTCCGAGTGGCGTGGGTATACTATGATATATACGTGGAGGCGTAGCGGTATCTTCTATATATGGTAACTAGGTGGATAAATAATGGTCCGTGGGCGCTTGAGACTTGTGGCGCGGAAAAACCGTGACAAGACAAGGATAGCACTGCTTAGGCCTTTCTGCTCAGACATTAACATTGAGCTCACATATCTGTATCTAGTGGTACGTAGTACATGATTATTCTCTTTTTCTCGTGCTACATCAATCTTGCTTCCGACACCGTCGTTCATGGCCGTCGAACGGCCAGGAGACACAGGAGAATTACTAGTGCTTGCACTCAACGTCCTCCTTTCGAATCGATGCCTCAGGCTTGTCTCGCTGGGCTGCTTCTTGCTCGGCGCGCGCCCTTTTGGCTTCCTCGTCCGCCCTAACCCTCTCCGCCTCAGCGCGCTGTCTATCCTCCTCAGCGCGCCTGGGGAACTCCTCGGCCTGGTGCTTGTCCTCGTTTGCCTGGCGCATCACTTCCTCAGCTCTCCTGACAGATTCTTCCGCAAGCCGTCTCGCCTCCTCAGCGCGCTGCCTATTCTCTTCGGCGCGCTGTCTATCCTCCTCGGCGCGCTGCCTATCCTCCTCGGCGCGCTGCCTATCCTCCTCAGCCCGCCGTCTATCCTCCTCGGCCCTCCATCTATCCTCCTCAGCCCGCCGCCTATCTCCCTCAGCCCGCCGTCTGTCTCCCTCAGCACGACATCTGTCCCCATCAGCCCGCCATCTATCCTCCTCAGCGCGCCTGCGGAACTCCTCCGCCTGGCGCTTATCCTCGTTTGCCCAGCGCATCGCTTCTTCAGCTCTCCTGGCAGACTCCTCCGCCATCCGTCTGGATTCCTCGGCAAGCATCCTGTCTCGTTCCCTCCTCTTGGCCTCTTCCTCTGCTGTGGCACGCTCTTCTTTGGCTAGTCGCCGCTGTTCCTCCGCTCGTTGTCTCTTAGCTTCTAACCTCTGCTGTTCTGCGCGTGCGGCTTCCGCTTCCTGCTGCTTTGTCTCGTAAGGTTCACTAATAGGGCTAGAGTGGGATTTTGTTCGACGAACCCTGACTGAGGTGCACCGCGAATGTCCTTGATTACACTAAAGGCTGCCCCGACAGGGGGAATGGCACGCGTCGGCTGGATGATGGGAAGTGTTACTGGTTGGAGCAATGATGAGAAGTAGGGAACGAGCGTATCACAGTCGTCCGCGAGGAACGCTCACCGGGTGAACCGTGAGGAGAGATTGCCCCTCGCCCCTTAATACTCTTATGACGTGAGAGTTGTCTTCACCCACGTTGCTTATCAGTGACGAACGACGGCGACTTTCGAAAGCTGGAAGTCAAGTGATGATCCATATGCACGTGGTTTACGGTGTAAGCCCATCATTTGTCTAGGACGACATTGACATCAGCACCATCGACTGGGCGCAGCACTGAGCGATGGTTCCAATCGCCTCCCACCCTGCATCTTCTCCGCTTCTGCCCACTCATCTCATTGCGTCCCATTCAACTATATATCCCCTTACCTTGTGCAGTCAGCGTTCAAGTCCCATTCTCTAATGTCGCTCCTGCGACGAAATATCCGCGGCGCCGTCCGCACCCATTCTAGGGCCTTTCCTTTGCTGTCATCTCCTGATACGTCCCGTGCCCTGTGTCGTATGTCCTGCGTCGGTGATGAACATTCAATGTAATTGTACTTCGTACTTGGCACGCGTACTATGAATTTACATAAGCTCTCGTAAATGACTACCTATTGACTGGAATACTCGGGTGAGCGAAAGGATGTCCGTCATTTCCGTCGAAGTAGGATAATTAGCGAAGCCACTGGTACTTTAAGTTTGAGTCGGCTCATGAAGCCTTCAGCCAATCGAACTGCAGTCACTGACAACGAAGGTCACGTGATATAGTGGCCACCAATCACAGCACGCTTTGAAGATTTCCGAGAGCGCCCAGTCTCGCAGACTCCAACCTCTGTAATTTTTTCCACCGAGGAACAAACAGTACCTGTTGCACGTCATCCTGCTTTAGATAGTAATTCTCCTCTGAACATCAACGTTCAACACGTGTGCGTTTTGGCTACAAGAACATACTGGAACTTTGATGAACTCATCAAAGTCAAGCACCGCCGCATCGATCAACATCCAACCACCTAGTGTCAAATCAGTGCCTACGGCGGGCATCTTTGAACGACCTGTTTCATCCTGTATCACACAAGGCTGTGCGGCCTCCTTGCAGCTGCGGCTGGCGACGCGATCACCAATATATTCATCATTAGCACCCCGGGAGCTCAGATGCGCTGGCAACGCGTCTTCCTTTTCGCACTATGGATGGCTTCTGCGCAAGCGCTGCGATGGATCATCTTCGTTTGACGGTCGTAGTGCACAGGGCACAGGCATCTTCTGGTTTGGAACGAGTGCGCTGGCTCAACTCGTATCATATAGGTCCCGACCCATTTATGGGAAGATAGTTGCATGTACCCTGCATTGCGGGAGCCCTCAAATGACAACGGTGTGCTCGACATCAGTCCCGCTCGCTGGAGGCGATGGTTGCGACGGAGTCAGCACGTTCGGTGTGAGTCGCAGATGCCGAGAATATCAGCTAAGTTGAGCCCATCGTACAGTGAGAACTGCGCAGAATCCTCAGTCGACTGGTTCACTCGAACAAGAGAAGAGTACTTGTACTTTCGCATCCGGAAATTCGTTTTTCCTTGCATCTGTCAAATAGCTACCCAGAGCGAGCTGCTACTCACATCTTTGTTACTCACTTCAATTCTCTATTGCTAGCATGACGAGCGTGACCTCTGGGCCGATCGAGCTGCTGGAGGCAAGGTGGACTTTGCATTTCTCACTGTTAACCAGTTCGCTAATTCCGAGGGTCTGTCATGCATAGTTTCATATCGAATTGTGCCTACGCGTCCGCAGCAGGTGAGTGTGATCGTAGTTGAATGTTGTAATGCATTTCAACAATGACCCGATCCAGCTCTCATATTCTACGAACATATCTTGACGTTTAAGCAAGAGTTCAGACTCTTTTGGGGCAAAAGATCATTCCCCGCAGTCCTCTTCTTCATCTATCGACTGCTGGCTCTCGTTTATGGCGCTTTAGCGGTTTCAGGATCAACGAATATCTACTCACAAACTGTACGTATTTTGATGGAGCTTCAATCTGACTATGGCGGTCTGACAGGATGCCACGTCAGAGGTTCGTTCTCTGCGAGTCCTCTAGCTCACGAAGTTGGAAAACCTGTTAAAATTCATTCCATTTAGCTGTGAAGGAGTAGATAATGCGCTTTACAGTCTTGAGTTCGCAACGGTGGCGATGTCCCAAGGTGAATTTACGTGCACCACGTTTCACCTAGATACTGACATCCTATCACAGTGGTCACGTTACTACGAGTATATGCAGTGACCGATCGTGACTGGCGTCCTACCATGACTATTTTGTTGCTAGCCGTTGCGGTATTGGGGCTCGATATTGTCAAAGGTACGCTCTCTACGATAATTGGACTGAACGCATCTTTCCATCACTGACTCTCTTGTCGTGAGAAGACTTCGTGAACGAATCAACCGGGGAAATTCTTCTAGGATCTACGGCAATTTGCTACGCGTTCCCACAGAATTCGTTTGCGAGCACCTACACGAAGTAAGCAACCCGTTCTGTCGACAGCTTATATTTCATTCTCAACCGTCAACTACCAGGCGTAAGCTCATTACATGGACTTTCTCTTCTCCAAATGAGCCACACTGACCGTCACTTCATAGTAACAATTGTCATTCTTGTTATTTCCGTGGTCCCCAGTGTTGTAGCCCTCGGTGTCATCTGGAGGACGCTATACAAACAACTCAGCCAGAACTCCACTGGAGTGTTTTCCCAGAGGCCTTCACTGGTGGCATTGTTGCTGAGAGACGGTGAGTAAAGCTTATGTTGTAGGATCCTGATTGGGTCATCTTTTTTCTGTATGTAGGTACGATTCAGTTCGTGTATGTGGCCAACTCCTTCAATTGCAGGGAAAACTGAGACATCGCCATAGAACGTTATTACTGCTGAATTTGAGCATCAGCATACTATCGCTTATTGGCCAGGTCAGTGACCCAAATGTCCGTCAACTCTCATACTGATGCTGGTGAGTGTATTCATGAAATTCTGACCTCCTATGTAGAATGCCCTATACGTTATCGACAATTTTGGGACACCGTTAAGTTTCAGGATCAACGTTCATCACAACAGATACTCATGCATGTTATAGGCTCAGTACAATTCTTATCTCCCGTATTTTGCTAAATATCCAAGAAACGGCCCGAGCCGCGCAGAGGGAGCAATCCGATACTCCCTCGTTTGTGCGTTCAGGCCATGGCGTGCAGACTGAAGCGGACACAGCCTTGTGGTCCCTTCTGATGCCTCAAACAGCGACCCTGCAATCGGCCCAGAGACGGAACCTTCCGTAGCCACCGCCAACCAGGCAAACGGTGTTGCGGACGAGGCAATGATCGCCGGACCTTCGAATCAACGCCATCATCGCGAAATACAGGAAGTTGAGGCACCCATGGAGGCTGGACCCTCTGGACAAGGCCGCGAGAACGATGTGGAGCAAGGGCAGGCGAAGAAAGAGGCCGCAGAAGATTGGGAGGAAGAAGATGATTGGGAGGATGACTATTGAGGCGAGGAGCTAGAGTTGTTCATGTGACGTGTTTTGGAATCTGGTGAGTTCACTGCTGCATTCGCGCAACATTCAGACTGACTTTGTGTATTTTAGGTCCGCAATTCTTTGTTTATATCGAAATCTTCCTATACTGGGCCGCAGGCATCCTGGTTCCGTATCTATTGGTTTTTGGAAGTTCGGCACAATTTTTCGCTGTCAAACGCCGCTCATACTACACGGACTACGCACGCATCCGGGTTTCTATTCATGTACTAATACTTTGTCCGCCTATATAGTCAGACATGTGCAATGTTTCTGGCCGTCTTCAAATCGCTCTTTGTAGGAAGCCTTTCGATATCTCGGCTCTAATTCTATTAATACTATGCTTGGACTATATACAGGATGTTCCATGAACATATGAGAATCTGTTTTCTATCGGGTTCCTATTGGCGGAGGTGCAGTTGAAAAGAGCCTTTCCAGAGGCGTTCTGTTCTGCGCTCATGAAACCATCCTGGTGACTGGTGAGGCCGATCGAAGCTTGAGCTTGAGCCGGTGCAGATTCAATATCGACGTGGGCATGCGTACCCTCAGCACAGACGCGCTTTTGCAACCCAGCCTACGTCAACACCACAGCATTGATCACTGGTGCGATATGCAACATCCAGCACTCAATCTCTGGCATCGTCACGGTGCCGTGCGCAATTTCAGCTACAGTTTCCTGAGATTCGTCCTGCCATAGCGAGAACAGAACCCCAAGAAGGATCATCAAAGAGATGTGACATTGATCGACTTGTGTAGTCCTTATGAGCTCCGGACAACACCTGCAGCCATGATGGTGATGCAGATCCTCTCCGTCGCCCCCATAAAAACACTGGTCCCAATCCTTGGGACTCATGGTACGTCTCCATAACTTTGCGATATTCGCCAATGCCTGCAAAGATACAGCTTCTATCGTGCGGAACAGTGACCCGAACCGCTACCACGGCTGCGTCAACATTAGCTTTGCGTAGAGCGAGGGCAAGAGTCTGCTTATCGCGCTTAAGGCATGGTGGACGATAGGGCTCTCGCAGGCGAGGTACCGAACGTGCACATCCGATGTCTTGCATATATGAAGATGTCCCGATAAATACAAAGACAGGTATAGCATTCGATTGCAACGTCTAGGAACAAGATATGAGTAATTAATTGTCCTCGTGATACAGCAGCGAGACGGCAGTTTGTTGTATACACCGATACCTGTAATGCGGATCAGACCGTTGAAGGACTGCAATTATCAACCAGTATGCAGCTTTCTGCGCAAAGCTAATACTTTGATAAGACGTCTTCCTGGAAGGTTTGTGTCTAGACCCTGCTAGCTATGAGGCCAGAAGCACATCCATAAATGCACGCTCCGTACTCGTGTGATACATCTAACCTTGATATCGGCCAACAAGTGCATCGCGCTGCTGCTCCTAGAGAATACTAGCGAGCCAGAAGCACGGTAAGATAAGAACTACAGTTACACTTACAATACACCTTAGCTCTGAGGGAATGGTTCTACGCGCACTTGGTCGTAGAGCTAGACACAGAGGAAAGCAACTGCTCAGGGTGTGAGTAAAGATCGCAATACGCGTGCAAAAGAATACGTTCGAAGTAGTTTAGAGGAGGTGACCCCGAGAACGTGTAGGCGCCCAAGGCATGGTTGCAGAGGCGCCCTCGTATTGGGTAAGGTCTGGAAGGTTCGGGAGACAGCGACCTCCATAAATTACAAGCCATGCCCTTTCGTTTCGTCCCGTCCATTGCTTTCACGAACTTGCGAATAGGTTGACAAGCACCAGTGTACCTCCATCACAAAAATGGCGACGATTCCACCCTCAATGCCAGCGAGTACCGCGAACTGGCACTGGAAGAACAAGACCGTAACGCCATGGGCGAAAGCTTGGTTCGAGCGCGAGTTGCCCACCATTTCTGTGAAGGGAGATGGTGAGGAGAATGTCTCTATCTCCAAGGTCGTGGACGTGGACGGGGACGTCGAGCTCGGGCAGCGCAAGTCCAAGTATGTGCTCCTTTGTCTCGCAATCCGTACGCGGCATTGAATGATATCGGTCCCGCACCAGGCTGATCACTATCTACGACTGCAAGGTCGTTCTGCAGTGGTCGGGTACCGCGTCTGATGGAACGGAAGTTGAGGGCAAGCTGACTATTCCGGAGGTATCGCACGAGGTCACGCTGGATCGGTTGTCGGACTATGCGGTGCGTGCTCAGTGATCTAATTAGCTCCTTGCATAGTGTTCATGCAGGAGCACCTCAGTACGAGTGGAGTCTCGAGACCTCGTCTTCGCCTGCGGTCGACGCGTTGTACGCGCTCGCGAGGGCGCGTCTTCCAACGGCTCTGGAGACCAAGTTTGCCGAGTTCCCTGCCGCGATCATCGAGACCCACGGCAAGGATCTGACGATCAGCGCTGAGCCCAGCAGGCAGGCATCACCAGCTCCTACTGGTTCCGCTGCTTCCAAGGCGTCTGCATCGTCCTCTACAGCAGCTGTTATCAAGCCAGCCGTGAAGAAGGCTGCAAGCTCAGTGAACACGGCCACGATTTCTGTCGACGCGCACTTTATGGCTGCCGCGGATGATCTGTTTGATCTCTTGACAAACGAGCAGAGGATACCTGCTTGGACGCGTGCCCCGGCTCAGGTACGGTTCAATACCTTTGTTCTACGATTGAAGTTCTGACATCCCCCTTTGATCAGTCTGTAGCGAAGCCAGATACCGAGTATAGCCTGTTTGGTGGTAGTGTCAGGGGCAAGTACATCTCCCTCACGCCGGCAAATGAGATCGTGCAGAGCTGGGCGTTGCAGAGCCCGGCATGGCCTGATAGTACGTGCCGCCTTAGCTATCTAAAGCACCTGATGTGCTCATGAATGGATTAGGACACGTCGCGATGTTGACGACGAGGCTTGAGCAAGGCTCAGATTCTACCAAGGTGACCTGGACACTGTCCGGCGTGCCTCTTGGCATGGAAGAGGAGACGACGCGGAACCTGCAAGGATATTAGTGAGTTTCCCGCGCCCTCCGTTCTAGAACAAGTGCTGATCTTCCGACAGCATCCACGGCCTCAAATCCATCGGGTACGTGCAGCTTTTCCCATATACCCCTCCCCCTCCTTCGCCATCCTCCCCAAAGCGTAATGCCAAAAAAGCCCCGGCTGCCGTCAAAGCAAATCCATACTCACAATACATCATCGTGATATTGGCCTTCGTTGTGCTCGTGGCGGCGTTCTGCATGCGCTATCTATACGAGTGACTGTACATTTCCTGCGACACGGAATTGACTATTTGTTTCTTTTGGTGTACGTTTACAGGTTGGGCTCCGAGCTGTGACGAACATGCTCCTGCCACGGTAGATGTGCGACCAACGTCGCTTCTCCCTTGTTGGTCCGGATGGGTTAGAGATGCGGTGTAGAGCAGCAGTTCGGACGTTTTTCGTCGATGGGTCTGTTGTGCTGATTTTAGAAGAGTGCTATAAATGAAATGTATCCCATTTTAGGTCGGTGCATAATAGCGCGTTTGCTCTGTGCTCAGTCGTGAGTTACAAACGATGTTCAATGGCTCTTGCTTGATTAATCACCATGTTTTCACGTCGAGGTGGGAGGGTGTTCTGCATAAATTTCGAACCCTCCCGAAGTGCACCTCATGCCAGGTGTACTTGTTCGAACTGTGAGCTGTAGTTTGTTATTCGTGTGAACATGGAAGTATTCGCAATGAATTATGGACACATGTCGGCTCGAATATTCGAACTACGCTGAAAAGGCTCCTGCAGCGCGAGTCTGATACCAACGAAAAGGCTACAAACCGACGCTGGCGAGACAAAGATCGATAGAAGAAGGAAATAGGAAACGATTTGACCGATAAATATCTCAGAACAAAGAAGGCCCTGTCGCTTCCGCATCGCCAAACGCCGGGCAGATAGTGTACTGCACCGTATTGCTCCCATCCATCGAATGGCGAATGGTACATTTGCCGCTCTTGGCTCTCGACCTCGGCAGCCGGGAGGCTATTAAATGCTGCACGAAATGTGCGAGCGCCACGTCCTCTTCAAGTTCATTCGGCGCTCTGACGAGGAACACCACCTCGAGCGCGGGCAATTTCTCGAGCAACGCTGCCAGGTTGCGGTCGATGAGATGCCACGGGAGGCGGCCGAGGCCGGGCACGCTGAGGATCCCGTCTTCACCTGCGGTGGGCGCGGGCGGCTTCGCGATGTTCGGGTCGACGCTGATCGTGAGACGCGCGAGTGAGGCGCAGGTGCTGTTTCCGTTGATGATGTGCAGCATCGCGACGATCCAGAGGTAGTCGTAGTCGCTGGCGGCGCTGGGCCGGCACCAGCATAGGTTGGTCTCGCCTAGGTGGAGATGCTTCAGGTTGGTGAGGGGGAGTTGGGAAAGGTCGTAAAAGAGCATCGCTGAGGTAAATGATAGATGATATTGTTCATTATGGATGCTTGATAGTGGTGATTGGTACTCACGGTAATCTGTTCCTTCTAACCGTCCTAATGAGAGGCGCAGGTCCTCAAGTGGGGAGCCTCTCACCGACTTGAGAAAATCACTGAGGACGTTGTGGTATTCGCGATTCCAGGAGAGATGGAGTTGACGCAAGTGCAGAGAGAATGGACAACTAGTCAGCTGTCTCGCTATGATCGCCGCGAATGGTGTGTCTACGAGGTATACGGTGTCGATTACGCGGTCCGACCCTTGGGGCTTTTGTCGTCCCACTGATTCGGAAGAGGTCATGTTATCAACGAATAAGTCGATGTTATCTCCTGGGCCATACATATGCAGTGGGCTTTTGCGATAGTCGAGGACACGTATATCGGACAGCCGCGAAAATGCATGTAGCAGAGACAGTACGGTGTGTGGATCCTTAAATTTGACCCGGTTCAAATGCAGTGACGTGAGACGAGGAAACGCGAGAGACAATCCTGAGGCGAAGTCTGGAGGAAGAGCCACCGTAGACCAGCGGCGAAGTTCCAGATGGGTAACTTTTGATAACCTCGCGAGAGAACGTCCGGTTTGGAGCATGTCCACGTTTATGATGGGCACGTCCGCGAAAATCACCCTGCATACGTGAAGTCTGAGATCGGCGAGCGAACAAAGAGTCGACGTATCCAGCGCGTCAAGATATTCGACGAATTCGACGCAGGATTCGGTGGATCGAATTTGGATGGAACGGAAAAGATGCGACCTAGTCGTCGGGAGCCAAACGCCAGAAACGAGACTACACGATTTCAACGCAGGGCAGTCGTCGTGGAGGAAGTCGAGAATCATGTCGCGCAGTTCTGGAGGAAGGCGATGGAAGGCCGAGCAAGGTGCTAATTTCTCAGAGGGGTGAGTTGGAAATGAGAAGATGTTAATCGTCCGGGACATGGCGTGCATGTCGCCGCCTTGTGGCTCTTCCGCAAATTAAAAGGCTTGTTTGATATGTGTAATATCCTTACAGGGTGCAAGAACTAATTGCACGCAGCGTCAGCAGTCTAAAAATCTTAAAAACACGTAATGTGAACTTACGTGCTCATCAAAGATCGTTGAGGAATAACATGCACCGAATGGTCAGCGGATGAGTGAATACAGTATTGTATTAAAATGCTCAGATGTTTCCTTGCTAGCGAAATGAAATCACGGAGGAATGAGAGAGAACGAGGCAGAACTGTCGAACTAGACATGATACCACGTGGAACCTTCTGTCACGAGATCTAGATCTGGTTAGTCCCGTCGTCATCTCGCCTATGAATCTGCTAAAAGGGGCAGTTGTTTCGCCAAACGAAGCAAGTCTGTTTGCTGTCAAATTTTAGATTCCGCGCCATCTTCTGTGGCGACGGTATAAAAACCAGTGATTCGTCTGCAACCCACTTCAACTCTTTCAACCCACATCTGGGTGCATAGGGCATCACAGACGACTTGTCTCGCTCGGGACCAAATTTTACTTCCGTTGATGTCATACCGGAACAACTCTCAGAAACTCCTTCGTGTCCTTCGGCTCGCTTCCTAATTCCCTGTTTCATACGCGCGCTCAGTCGACTTTGAATTGTGACGGTGATACGCGCAAGATGCGCAGGTCGCCAAGTATGCGGCGCCCGCCATGGAGACCCTTGGAGACCGTGCCGGTGACCCAAGTTGGCAGGAAAATGAACGTGAGATCACAGCCTTGATGTGATTGGCTGTGCCGCTTCGGGCCGAATTAGGCAGGCAACCACTAACGATGTCAATGGTCGACGACCTTACTAACCGCCCCGCGGCCGTCCCGGTTTTTCTCTTCCTTCTTCGTCATTTGCATTGCGTCTTTCCACACTCTTTTAACGACAAGGCAAGTACCTGCCTCTCTTTTAACAGCCGGAGCTGCCCAAACTGTGAGTGTTATCTCAAAAGCTGTGCGTGCATGACTGAACCCCGTCACCGGTCGTAACTTAACAGCTATGCGTTGTTCATGATTGCATAGCCCTAATGACCGTTCCTGACCCTCCATGGAAGCAGAAGAGTACGTGCTTGTGTCATTTTCCGCGACAACACAGTACCTACAGGCGTCCTAGCTCGTCCATGTCCGTTCTATTCACAAGGACGCTGTCTTTTTGCGGACTCGTGCAACTTCCTGCATACCGCCAAGGCGCACCCATCTGAAGGTGTCATTGTCGCTGCGACAGAGTCTCCACTACCCTCACCGCCTCCGACGCCTATACTTCGTAAACGACGTCAAGGCATGACTCCCAAACTCGTGCGTTTCCGTTCTCCTCCTCGGTCGCCCAGAATGTCCAGCTTATTGCTGGCTCTGGGTGATGCAATTCAGCAAGACGGGGATGAAGAGTTCATCGAAGACTCTGAAAGTGATGATGAGGACCTCCTCACTGCTATTGTGCAGACCGTTACAGGCTCAGCCATTCTAGTGGAGGAACCCGGAGAACTTGTGTCGTCCGAGGTCGCTCGTACGCATGGATCTAGGTCTGGCTCGCTTGCTTCTCTCGGGGACGCTACCGTTATGCAGAGATCAATCCCTCTTGCTGAGGAACCCGCTGTGTTGAAAGGTGCCTCCGTAACCACCATCGCTCCCCACGTAGCGGATTCGCGTGACTTTGCATCGGCCTCCATAGGATCTGCATACTCCAAGGAGAACGGAAGGAGAAGCTCTATCTTTGTACACCTTACCAAACGAGACGCTTCCACCGAGTACGAAGGTTCGTCGAGTGCTAATCAAAACGCTCTTGACGACGAGGCTGCCGGTTTGGTTGGCGAATCGACTGTTATTCAGAAGCCAGTTCCTGTGATAGATGAAAGCGCCGGATCATCAGACTCTATTGAGTTTCGCTCTTCCTTCCACCAGGATGGCTTAATTCAAGCTACAGCGTCCCCACGTGTAGATACTCCTCGCAAGGACCACCGTTTTACTGGGTCTCAAGCATCCTCTGTTGGACAATGCAATGCTGACATTGGCGTTGCTACACCTCGCCTTAGCTGCATACTTGCTCTTGGTGGTACCAGAGCTAGTGTTACTGCCGCTAGTGTGAAGTCGGAGGCAAATCTCAAGGCGAATCCGGACGGAGGGTCTATCAAGCAGTCGCATGACTATGAAGAGTCTCTGCCGCTCCCGTCGGGTTTGCTTTCCCCGATCGAGATCACTGCTACACCTCCCATTGAGCTCCCACCTGCTGCATCCTCTGCTTCATATATGCACGAGCAGCGAGAGTCAGTGCAGAGCACATTTCCGGTCGGCTCAGACAATGAAGACGAACGCATCATGCCATCCACCTTCCGCACATCGCCGCCGCGCAGCCCGCGACGTGTGTCGATGCTCTCGACACTCTCGTCACGGTCTGGCTCAACTACTGACCGTATAAGCCCGAGCATGGGCTTGCGCTCCTCATTGTCAAGGCCGACTTTGACGTCGAGGAGTGAAAGATCCGTGATCGCAGATGAAATCTCGCCAAGCCAGTTCCAGGATGCGGATTCGCTCTCGGGCCGACGTTCGAGTGCTAGTCGTGATTCTATGGCCTTGGCATCGCCCGTGTTGAATGAGTCTGAGGCGGAATACACTAGTGCAGACGTACGCGAGCTTTCATCTGTAATTTTCGGAGCATCTCCCGCGTTATCTGAGGCGTCACCAGTGGTCATTGTCTCCACCGACACGGACAGGGATGTTCGCCAAAGTCCTATTCGCCGGACTGTCATCGATGCTCCGCTGCTAGGTAACATAACCTCTGCTACTTCCTCAGGCTACTCCCGGACGCCTGCAAACGAACCGATGCAGGCGTCCGTGGGCATAGCTGCTCACATCAGCGTGGTGCCTGGCCTTGGCTCATTCACTCTTGACAGCATAGAGGAGGATGCTTCAGAAGTGCAATCAGTCTACGACCGGTACGCAAGCTCGTCTGTCTCCGGCCGAGAGGAGGATAGCGTCTCGGGATCGTGTTCTTCTCACGAGATTCATGGTTCCGTTCTTGCGAGCGTGCTTTCATCTACCATGTCTTCCAGCCACTTTCCGAGCGATCTCTCTGGTGAAGCCCGCCGTCGAGCTCTTCCCAGGCTTGCGACGGAACCCACTCTCCTCGATACACGTGGACGCTCTCTGCCAGCCCTGTCAACTCCAGCAGGCCAGTCGCTCCCACAATCCAGCTATCATGCGCCTCATCATGAAGAGCCTCCGCGTACGTTAACCACCGAAAAAATGGGCAAGTCGCCCGAACGCTCACCACCGGATATGCACAATCCGTGGTCGCGTCCTGAATCTAGGACTGCGAGTACTCAGGATTCGTCGCGGGACAGTCTTTTCGGGGATAGAGGTAGCGAGTGGGCAAATCGCACGTCAACGAAAGTGCCGTTTGGATGGAGGCAGAGCGTGGATAGGGTTGCGGCTGGACAACGCATCAATAACGTGACAATCAGGAGGACGACCTCGCTTAAAGACTTCGGGACTCCCGGGACAGTCAGGCCGAGACCGCCTGTGCTGGTGGGGTTCAGTCCCAAGCCATATGGTTCATTGCAACTCCATGATCAGCAGCTGTCTTCCCCAGAGGAATCTCGTAAATTGCGGCCCCTGCACTTGGTGAGTCGCTTAGCATGCGGTCAAGAGCACATGGATGATCTTGCGATCTATAGTCTATGGCTGTCAGCAACTCTGCATCACCTTCTGCACTATCATCTACATTTACTTCAGTATCTAGCAATCCTCCACCTCTTACTTCTGCAACAACTGGTACGTGCATCTCTTGCGTTCCACATTAGTATGTCATTGCTTACATGTGATGGCAGCATATACACCTGCATCGCCCACTGTATCATCAGAATATTCATTATCTAATAATCCACTGGTGAGCCGTCCTTCAGAAATCCCCATTCACCGATTGTCAATCACGCAACATTTGCAGCTATCAACTCGTCGTTCAAGTCTCACAGCATCCCGGAACCATACCCTAAATATAGTGCCCAGCATTTCTCCTGCTTTGAGCTTACCTTCCGATCCTTTGTCGCAACACACTCCTTACTCTGTTCCCGCTGTGGCACGTGCAACACCTTCGTGGCGCCGTCGAAGCTCTAGATTTTCAAGTATCTCTTCCCTCCGGTACTCGCACATCGATGGATTACATCGCTCTGAAAGCAGGGCCTCCGAGCCTGCCGTGCTGTACGAGGCAGACGAGGACGCTGAACTGGCTATCGATCAGTACGGTGGTGCAGTCACAAGGTCGTCGTCCTCTCTCGCGTCTGTCATGCTCAGCCCCCCTTCCCCGCCTCATGCAATTGCCACACCACGTCCGACGTTGATGTTTGCTCTCGCGAGCGACAACGTCGAAGAGGTGCGACGGGTGCTCGAAAGCGGAGAGGCAACACCGAATGACATTGTTGGACCCCAGTCGGCACTCGCGTTTACGTTGACATCTAATCAGTTGAAGCACAGGATGGAAATGGTCAAGCTTCTACTTGCATACGGAGCTGATCCGTCCTCTCTCAGAAATATCTTGCCGTCTGGTCCAGAAGCCACTTCGCCATCGAAGCTTGTAGAGGGGTTGGACCCGGCCACCAGATATTATGTCAAGCGTGCAGAAGCACCTCAGACCAGGCGTGCCTCGGCGTTGATTCATCGGTCGTTCTTCCGTCCTCTGGCAAGAGTTCGGTATGACCTCATCGGGCAGGACCGTGCCTTGGAACAACTGTTCCGTGTGCTAAGCATGCCGTCAATGGCCCCGATCGTCGTCCTCCTGTGCGGTACGTACTAAGTAGCGTTCTTAGAGGCTTTGCTGATGCAGCGTATACAGGACCCAGCGGGCACGGGAAGAGCTTGCTGGCGCGTAAATGTAAGTGCTTGCTTATTACTATGGACCTGTCAGCTTACTGACGCGTACATCTCCAGTCGGTTCTCTCCTCGACGTTCCTACGCATACTGTAAATATGACTACCCTACGTTCTACGCATGATATCTGGCGTAGCTACTCGATGAGCCCCTATGAGGTAAGTAATGTATAAAATCCGTGCATTTCTCATTTCGCTCACCGTGTCGCAGGAACTTTCGACATGTACACTTGCTGACTTCTTGGTTGCCAATGAGGGCAAACGTTGTGTTGTTGTCCTCGACGTGAGTACCCATAATGTCAATATGTATACAGGCTCACAGTTCTTCTGCAGGAAATTGAAAAGGCGGAAGATGAGAAGTATTTATCATCGTTGCTTATGCCTTGGGAGCTTGGTACGTTTGTAACGCCCGTTGTGCAGAGAAGCACGCTGACGGTTGTGATGCAGGTCGGTGTTCGTTCGAGGCTGGTCACCGCCACGTCGACGTCTCTAAGGTTATTTGGTTGGGTACTTCCAACATTGGCCACGATTTCGTGTTCGAGCACCAGAGCAAACGCGCTGATCCAGAGTCTGCTGTGACGCGAGAGGAATACGTCGATCTCATGACGGCCTTGCGTCCTCACGTATCCGAAAAGCTAGGAGTGCGTGCATGCCGGTCTAATCCAGCATTTCCGCTAATTCATGCTCACTCCGGCAGGCATCGTTGCTCTCTCGTGTGACTACGGTTCTTCCCTTCGTCCCGTTCACTGCAGACGAGAAGATGGCCATAGCTTCGGAGGCTCTTCAGTCCTTGACTGTGGAGAACGAGCAGGTGCTGCCTCCCGCCACGGTAGAGATGATTGTGCGCAAATCTCTGGAGACACATCTTCCGGCCGAGGGCGCTAGATCTCTTTATCGTGCTGTATCAACCCTACTATTGGATACTATCTAAGAACGGATGTAATTCTCCCCTTACCATGTCAGCATCTCAATGCATAGAGATGATTCTGCACGTCTGATCCCGTAAGATGATAGGCTCGATCTATGGGTGTTCTTGTTGGTACGTCGGCATACCCATTATAAGCTGATCGCGTTCTACTAGTCAGCTCTTGAACATTTTTTTTCAAAAGTAACGGCAGGTCGTTTTTCTCGATGCGTCGATGTTGACTTTCCGAACAAACTTCCCCGACCTTCATCTCACTGTGACGTAGCTGATGACTACCTTAGCGCCTCTAAATCTCTATGAATAGAGACATACGTATATATTGAGCTTCTGAAACATGTGTAAGAGCATGAGAGTTAACGTTCATCTGGAAGAAGTTGATGTCTCGGAAGATTGGTATGGTGGCGGAAGCAATGCGTCAAAAAAGTGACTGACATTACGAACTACTGTAATTAAATGCCCATGATCTATCATACAATTAGAATATCAGAACAGGAGTCTAATATACGTCATGGAGTATAATCTAAGGAGTCTAGAGTATTGTCTAGTGAATGCGCTGGTTAGTGCACCATAATCAGCGTAGAACGTCAGCAACAAGAAAGTGGACCGGCACTACTTGGCATGAATCTGATAAAAGCACAGCGAAACGAAACTGAGGAGTGGCCGCCACTTTACGCCTTCACTTTCCTGGGAAGCAACTTGACGATACGGTGCTCCTTGATCTCCGGGCCCAGTTTGCCGAAATAGCGCTCCGTCATGAAGCTCCAATGCAACGAGCCAACCATCCAATCCTGCAACCCTTTGACGTAAAGCGCGACCTCCGTGTCAACCTCCGGGCCCCACGATGGCAGCCGTTCCTGGTTCTGCACAAACGTGTCCATGGTCTGTTTGCACAAGTCACCGACGAAGTCGACAGCGGCTTGTACACTCATTCCGTAATGCGCCATAAGAATAGCGACCATCTGAAGAGGGCGTAGTTTAGATACAAGAGGATTTTATTCTACGGTTTTAGACGTACATTGTGCGTGTCACCTCTAGCTTGTTCAACGTTGTAGGAGAATATGTCCTGAGAAACACGAGTTAGCGCCACGTACAGAGGATGGAGCAGTATGAAAGGAAGCGGCGAATATTTGCTGATATGTATAGTGGGCGGTCCTATCTATGGGTGGTCGAGGGAAAGAAAGGTACTGGAAGACGCACATTACTCCATCTATAGATGCCATAAGTTTATATGAAGTTATCGCAAGCGGGGACTGACGCACGTTACCAGATCATTGGCAGCTTGATTAAGTGCCCTCAATGTGGGATGATCCGCGACGAAGTCCGGTAGATCAAGTCCCATCGCGTACTCAATGAGGTCAAACGAAGGTTTACATCCGCTTGTATCTCGACGCATCTATGACAACAACACATAAGAGGTTAAGCTCTGCCACCGATCAGTACGCGGCGAGAGAACCTACAGCGATATATGATTCAAGATCAGGGATTTTATCAGAGTGCCGGTCGCTGGCCTGTTGCTGGACAGCAGCAAAGAACAGCCCCATGTTCTCTTTGAAGCGTGCCTGGGGCCCTGCCTTCGCGTCTTTTATGCAACGAGACCAAAAGCTTCGCGCAGGTCATCGTTGGTCATTTAAAGACGGTGAAGAAAAATTCTCGATAGCTCACTCTCTCGTCAGTTTGGCGACACTGGGCTCTTTGAGTGGATGCTCCTTCCCGGGTTGATGCGTCGGCATATACCGCTCCGGAAACCACAGTGCATTCATAACAATATCCGCTAGTTGTTCCGTGCCTTGAATGGCCATTTCGTCGGAGATATTGTCCAGATGAAAGAGGTAAACCAGAAAGTCGGCGACGATTCGGAAGCGCTCTTCATCTGCATCGGGGTAGCAATGAGCTGTGATCATCCCGCACTTGAGAGCATAGAGGGCGGTGCGCTTCTTCGGCGACAGCCCAGGGCAGTTTGTGTCTAGCCACCGATCGGATGCAGCAGCGACCGCCTCAGCTTTTGGATGGCGACGAAGAGGGAAGGAACAGCATGAGATCAGGTCGGGAAGTATAAAACAGTCTGAAGTATCGGCGGAAGGGTAGATGGTTCGTGCAACGACCATGATGAACTAGAACGTGGTGTAAGATGTGACGGAAAGTCTGAAGAGTGACCTTCCTGCTTACTTGTGAGATTTAAATAGCCCCAGTGTCGGCCACGACAAGACGGACGCACCGAGAGAAGATCTAACCGCCCTGCGACGACCGGGATCTGTCTCAAGCTGAAACAAAGACTCATCAGCCAAGAGTCACGGGGAGAAATATCCTTCGAGGAAACCATCATCGACATTGTTAGTTGACCGAGGTCGCGGGCCGTGTCGCTTGCGTTAGCTGCATAGCTGGGCTCCCAAGCTTCGTACTATCGAGACCTCATGGTAAGTCAATCTGGTGAGATTGGCGAAAAGATTCACAAAGATAAAGGGTGCTTAGTTACCTCTCCAGATATGTTGGCCTCGAGATTTACAGAATGCGCCGGATTGAAGAACAATCCGGGGGCTAGATATGGTCGTTTCCGTGCTTCTTGCATTGTGGCATCAATTCTTGGCACAGAAAGCGGCCACAGTCAGATGTGGGAGGATCAGCGGAGAACTGACGGTAATTCAGATCCGATATTGCTTAACATTGTCATTCGCGTTGGCATCAGTGCGATAATATTTTGCGCTTGTCCATCCAATTGTCTTGCGCCTTGTTTCGAGTCTCGCGACAGCCTCGTCTGTGAGTGCCGGATCATGAGCGAGAACACGCGCCTGCAGAGTTCTCACGTCATCCACGCTCGCGGCAACGGCGAACCTTCTCAAGACGTACCGACAAGTTCATAGTTGTGAATACTGCGCGCGAGACTGTTAGTTCTCAAGAGTAATCTATGTTACGAAGCATCGCGAGGGTCGGCGAGGCGGGTTCTCATCAAATCTTTACTCTTCTGAGAGACGTCAAAGCTATGGGCACCTCATTTCCATGATACACAGTATGAAACCATCGAAATCCATAATCACACCTATCGGCTAACACCTGCTGCTCGTATCAGTCGGCTATACGTTCATGATGATCTTAGCAGGTAGCCATGGTGAAAGTGATAGACTGAACGACAGCAATGGTATCGCGTTGGATCAAAACTCGATAAACGAAATATCGATGCCATGAGAAAAGTCCCATATGCAAATCTTCTGTCGACCGCTCAACGAAACAATTCAAAGAACGGGACGATGTGAGGACTTACCTGGTCCTCACCGCACGAAACAATCTACGGAGATCTCATTATTGTTGGGAAGCAACGCGAACACGCATGAAACACCAACCTTGGCTGCATCGCAGGCTACACAGAATATCCTCCCAGTGTGTCCGCCAGCAAGGTCTACTATCAGCGCGCCTGTTTTACGGTCCCAAACCTGTTGAAACGATACAGATTAATGGAACGCGGATCAGATGACAAATGAGCAGAGGCGACCTTGACAGTGTGATCGTAGCTCCCACTGACAACTATGTCGTCACTGAGCGCAACACTCCTCACTAAATCTTCGTGTGCACGAAGCCGAGTTCTTCCACGTCTGCTCTCTCCATTGGAGATGGTCCTTCCGTCGACACTAGACGCTTCCGTGCCTCCAGCCCTGGCAAGACCCCGGTGTGCAGCACATGCACTGGCAGACGTTGACCACCCATTGGACGTTGTGATATCGATCAAGCACAGGTGTCTATCTGAAGAGCCGGACAGAACAAAAGGAGGCCTGAAATCTATAGTCGCGATGCTGGAACGCTACATATCAGACGACCTATCGACGCCTCAGCAGTGCCTTCACTTACCCTCTATCATGATGGTCTTCATACGTTCGTAGCAGGGCGCCAGTCTTTGCGTCCCGCAGCCTGAGCGACCGGTCTCCGGAGGCTGAGATGATGTGTGCTGAAGAAATGGCAACAGAGTTCACGGCTGCGCGATGATCGTAGAACACGTGTTCCGGCCTGAAATCTGGCAGTAGATACGTCCTCACGGTTTGATCTGGAGGGAGAGACGGGTCATCTGTTAAGCTGTTTTTGCATGCCAGAGATGTTGTACATACCTTTGGAGCAGGAAATGAGTCGTGTCTCATCAAAGCGCACGCATAGCACGCTGTCCAAATGATCTTCAATGACCTTCAACTCTGAGTCGTTCCGAAGATCCCAGATTACGACCCGACAATCGCTGCCTCCGCTGGCAAGCAGGTCATCGCGAACACACAGACTTAAGACACTGCTCTCATGGACGCGTTCGAGTACGCGCGTCACCTTTCCCGACGCAAGGTGCCACTCTCGGATGGAACGATCCTTAGAACCCGTGAACAGGACCTGCTCGCCAGATTCCGGATACGTGTACAGTTGAAGACAGTAGATGGTACTGGAATGTTTGTTTGGCGACCCGTGTTGAAGGTCGGATAGGTTGTACGAGCCAGATAGCACGCGATGCTGCAGCTTCAGATGCGTCCTATGGAGAAGTTTATAGTCCGGGATGGCGTCGAGAAGGAACTCTGAGGACACCGCCTGAAAATGCGGGACGGAGCCATTGCAACGGGATAGTTCAGCTGAGAGGGACATATCGCGTCCTACGGTGGCTGGAGCTGCAGAAGGCAATTGAAGACAGGAGGGCACTGTTGACGGCTGTCCCAAATAATCAAGGAGCTCTTGAGATTCAAAGTTTCCAGAGCCCTCATCGTCACCCATCCCCTCGTCGTCGTCATCTCCCAGAACACGCTCTGCGACAAACTCGCGTTCATTCGTCTGTCGTTGTCCGCCCAAAGGTGTCCGCCAGCGCCACCCACGAGCCAGACATAGATGTCGCCAGAGCGACTGGTCATCTGCAAGCGCACGCCACCTTCGACTCACCAGCGAACAGGTTAGAAGGGCCTCGCAGGGCAGATAGGATAGTACCTGTAGAGCTACTTCGTCCGGGAGCAGCTAAGCCATAATGTAACGATCAGCACCCATATGTGACGAGACCTGACACAGCGTACTCCAAGGACATCAAGTCGCAGCAAAGGCTCGATGCGGCATTGTAAAGATGCGATGTTTGGCCTAGGCAGCGATGCTATGACTGCAAATGCCAGCTCTGATGGCCGCCGGTCAGCGATATGTGGGGATCAGTCATTGATCGACAAACCTTCCCTCTCCTGCGCAGATGCTGCGTTGATGAGACCGTACTGGCTAAGGAGGTTGTAGGATTTGGTCACAGCACTTCCATCATAACATTCGAATTCGCTCAACGTATCGCTAGCCATGGATGGAGGTTGTGGTAGGAGCTGTGAACGGATTGTGGCGTCCGTGGGTATACGCGCCGCGCGCGATCGTGCTGCAGACTCCTTGGCCTGTAACTCACCGCAGCACTCGTATCAAACCAAAAAAATGCCAAAAGCTTTGTGCTCTACGTGCTGCACAGAGTGCGCTGCAAAAGCATCCTCTTTTCCATCTGCGGACCGACCAAGTAATCCCTACGAGGCGCTCTGCGATTTTCTTCCCGCCGGCACACTGACATTCGCCCTAAATTATCGAAAGCTTCCGTGTTCGCACTCCCATGCTCAGGACGGCTGGCACCAGTTTCCTGGTTGCGAGGCACTTGAATCAATCGTTTCTACAAACGAAAAGTCGAAGACGGATATGCTGAGTTTCCTCTTGAAACATCATTTTATCGCCGCAACTTGTCTTGTCGCGAAAGCTGGGGATGTTCTATACATACGCATCTACTTGATCCCATGGGACCTTGCAAAAGTCAACGGCAAATTGCGTAATCGTGACAAAGATTCTACGGCAAGACGTTATATGAAAGTCCTACTGGCGAAGACCGTGCAGGATGACTGCGAATGGGATGCAGAGCCCTCTACATCTCCTGATAGGCATCCTTTCTTCGCATCAGATTTCGTCCGTAACATCCATGATTTTTGCATTTATGTAATCCTCATATTTAAATCTGTAGGATAACCGCAGAATGGCGGAAATTTACAGTGACTTGCACTCCCCTCAGTCGCATCCACAGTTCCTCGTCCATCAAGTTCATGGTATGCGTAGCGGTCTGTATCCATACCAGCAACAGTCTGTCTCTGCGATGCTGGCGCGAGAGTCAGTTCGCAGCAGCATTGCAGATCCACTATACATCCCGTTGGAGGGCATTGACGGGTCCTGCTTCTATCTACAACCTGCAACGATGGAGGTTCTCCATGAGTGCCCAAGGAGGACTCCACCATGCGGTGGTATATTATGTGAAGAGCTAGGTGAAGTGTCTGTTATGATGATGTCTCAGTATATTCATATGTGCTATTGAATGTTGCAGGCACTGGCAAGACTGTTATGATACTTGCCCTCATTCTTATGACCCTTGACCGGCTACCTGAGCCGGAAGAGTCCCTCTACCTTGATGCTAGGCCTGTTTTGACACCCATTGCATTCAGGCATTTTCCTTCAGAGAAATATGCTGATGCCAGAGAGCGGATTCAGATACACAGCCATCAGAGACTTAATTCCTCACCAGGTGTTCCTACCCTTGTAGAATGTCTCCTACATTTTTGCCAGACACAGCCAGACCAGCTGCAAATGCGGGAGCATCAAGAGCTTCTTGAACAGCAGCACCTTTGGAAACCTCTTTCGCTGAACCGACCGTTTTACCACCAGTACAAGGACATGATTCCGGATACCACTCACGGCATGCGAAGGCAAGCGGACCCAGGGCCAAGGACTATGTTTCTGAGCAGTGCAACTCTCATTATTGTTCCAGCAAATTTGTTCTTGCAGTGGAGAAGTGAAATTATGAAGCACTGTCATGACATTCTACGGGTATTGGAGGTGCGGGCTGAGGCCGCATTATCCGATGCTTGTACACTTGCTTCCAGTTTTGATGTAAGTTTTACAAATTTCACACAAAACATGCTTACAATCAGCATTACAGATTATCCTTATGACTTATGATTGTAAGCAATATACTTTACACCATCTTCTTGTCTAACAGCAGATGACTAGGGTTTTCTCGGGAGGCATCCAAGAAGGATGTTACCAAGTTGCATTCATGGGCAGTATGCACTTGCCCTGGGTATGGGGGCACACGTGTCCCAAACTGCACATGCGAGCAGGCGAAACGGGATTCTGCATCACCCCTCCTGCAAGTTAGGTGGAAAAGACTGGTGGTAGATGAAGGCCATATCTCCGGTGCAGTAGACACAAGTTTCATGCAATTCGCAAAGGCTCTGAGTGTCGAACGGAGATGGATCGTCACTGGGACGCCAACAAGTGAGTTGAGAAAATGATCATAGAACTCCTGCTCACTTGTGTCTCGTTAGCAAACCTGTTGGGACTCCACTTTGGCGAAGGAAGCGAGTTGCAATACCCCGACGATCCGCCGACCGACACGACGCTATCGTCAGAAGAGAACACGCCGTTCGATGAGTCTGTCGATCCTGACATCGTTGCGAGACAGTGGACTGCAGATGACCGGCAAGATCTACGGAAACTGTCAATAATGATCTCACAGTTCCTTGGAATGCGGCAGTTCGCAGCCGAAGCTCATCTTTTTGACACGCATGTCATCCAGCCACTCATGAACCGCCCAACCCCTTGCCCCGGTGCAATCAAAGTTCTCACACAGGTCATGGAATCTGTTATGATTCGTCATAGGTAAGCATGTCTAGCGTGCGTGGTGACCACCGCCTCATATTTATGTCGCTGCGCAGAATTGAGGATGTCGAACAAGACGTACTCCTCCCATTGCTGCAGCAGGAAACTGTTCTGTTAGATCTCGACCCTTACGCGCTGAAATCATACAATGCCATGCAAGCCGCGATTATCGTCAATGCTGTGGATTCAGAGCGCATCGATCGGGTGCGCTTCGCTGTGTAGTCTTACGAGAATCTCCCGCTGACGTTGAATTCTGTGACAGGACTATTTGTTTCACCCAAGGGTACGTGTGTCCACCATATATTTTGAGCTCGCGCTCATCACAATGGAGACAGAATGCAGCAATGCTAGCGCAGACTATCGAGAATATGTCACAGTAGGTCTCTCAAGTTGATGCATGCTCGTGATTCTCAGCAGCCCTTTGATCGTCAGAGTGATGTTCTGGCACTGCGATGATGAACGCATGTTTAACGTCGACGAGATTGCCTCCAACGCAGACAGTTACCTGCGTACCGCCGGCACACGGAATGTGACTGATCGAGATCGAGTTCTACTGAAGGAAGCAATGGTTCACGTGTAAGTTCCTTTTGTCATGTACCATCGCCGCTCATATGACTGAAGATCTCCTGCATAGAAAATCAGCAGCAAATGATCACGTGTGGCGAGCATTCCAAACCAACTTCTATATCCAACATCGCGTCTGCAATATTCCGCTCGAGGTATACAAAGCATGGACAATGCTACCCCAACACCCTGTCTCGTCATCGATCACGTTCTTGGCATCTGACAGGCTGCAAAAGCTCACAACCCTTGTCATGAACAGGCCACTTTCGCAGATCTATCACCTGGTCGCTCACGGGAGAGATGTTCACGCTGAGGAGAGACACCGACTGGAACTTGAACGTCTCCAGCTTCCGCATTCGCAAACCAAAGGTAAAGTTTCCAAGAAGAAAGACAGCACTCCTCGAAAGAAAGAGCAGCAAGTCGTGAAGCAAATAGATACTCAGGAAAAGCGAGAGGAAGTTCAACGAGAATTCAACGCGGCTCAGAAACGACTGCTCGCGTACTACCAGGATGATAGTGATCAGACACTTCCTAATCATTGCTTCGGGTCGACTGTCCCATCAGGCACGATTTCGCCTCTGTTGTCCTCTTCTCCGCTGGCAGCTATGCGCTTGAAGAATTCCACGTCATCAAAACTTGACTACATACTGAACGAAGTCCGTTGATCATCATCTGCACTCTTCCGACAAACAGTCACTGACGCACCAAACCGCTCAGGTTCATCAATATTCTTCCGCCGAGAAATTTCTCATTTTTTCTCGGTCGCCGCTCACGCTGGCGTATGTAGCGGAGGGTCTCGAGCTGACCCGGACGAGGTTTCTGTACTTCAAAGGACAACGAAGAGTTCGCGAACATCTCGTCACGACGTTCGAGACTTCGGAGCTGTATCGAGTCTTTCTCATGGAATTGAAACATGGAGCGCGTGGATTGTGCGTCCTTCAGACTTGCGCCGAATCTCTTTCATGCTGATTATCATGCAGAAACCTAGTCACGGCATCGCGAGTCATATTCTGTGAGCCTGTTTGGCAGGCAGACGTCGAAACGCAAGCAATCAAGGTGAACTAGGATGACTCTGCGTCAACGAGCTCGGCTGACTTCGAGCCAACAGCGTGTTCATCGAATTGGTCAGACAAAGCCAGTCACTGGTATGTCGCGTCGTCTAGTTACATAGGATCTGCATCTCACATGTACACGACAGTGAAAACTTTGGCCATCCGCGGCACGGCAGAGGAAGCCATGGTGACGCGCCGGGAAGCGTTGAAGCAGAGAGGCGGCAAGCAGATCAAGATGCTGGATGATCTGAGTATGCGGGATTTTATTGCGGTACGTCGCGTCCGGAAGTACGTATCTGCATATAGTCTCAAAGCTCTATGCAGAATCCGATTTTCCTACAAGAGGCATCTTCCACGAGGTTAGAGCTCGATATCCCACTGTTCAACATCGCGACCTCTTCGCCGGATGCCTTGGAACTCGATGCCACCGCTACGAATTTTGCGGCATCCAGACAGGACGCGGCTGGGGCTGGTACTGCGTCCGAATCTGTCGCAGAAGGCAAAAAGCCGCGCTCAGTAAAACGGAAAGCTGTTAGATTCGGGTCCGACGAGGAAGCACCTGATCAGCCAACCACTGGTCCATCCAGATCTCAAACCATCACCACATCGGAGGAGCGACCTCCCAAGAAGAGACGGGTCCTCAAGCTCAAGTTTGATGGTGTGGTCATTGCTAAGACGGGATTCACCGTAGATGCGAATGCTCAATCGACCTTGCCGAGACACCAGCAGGACGTTAGAGGTCAGAAGAAAACGGTCAAGCCCATGGACGATTTGAGCCATGTTGGATCGTCGTCTGTCGCTGGACCCAGTCATGTCACTGTAACTGCAGGGACGTCTCCTTTTCCTTCGAATAGACATCCACAGAAGAAGCGACGCGTCGCAGCGTTCGACGACGATTCTGACGAGTACGTGCCATGACAATCACACATTGTATATAACGTGTTCTACTTTACATTGGACCCGTTCGCCATCGTGTAAAAACGCAGCTGTTGTACGTCGGACATGTACTTCGTAAAAAGTTCGGAGCGTGAAGCGAACAAACAAGAGTTCCCTTGGGAGAAAGAGAACCAAAGCAAACAACATCGTATGGGTAATGCGAACAAAGGTATCACTGAAGGCGAATGAATACAAGCCGGACAAATTACAATTATGACGATCATGAACAAGGGCGACGAAAAGAACGAAATTCAGAAAATAGCGTACAATAGCTCAAGGATAACTTATCGAACGGTAGAAAGTTCTGTAGAAAGTTCATCTGCTTGAACACACTTTGACATCTCCGGACACCATCTACAAGAGGCTGAACTATCCTTAGTGCACGCCACGCAGGGGCTATAAAAACTAACATACCAATCATTGATAGCGCATTCCAGAAGCACCCGGGGCAGAAGGAGCTCCATATTGCCGCGTCATCCTTCTGTCAGAGCTGCTGGTATCACCCATGAACGCAATCCGCTCATCGCGACTCCTCATACTGGCTTGAGGATTCGCTCGCTGGCGCTGCAAGCACTCCTGCGGGACGACACCTTGTTCTCCGCGGAGGTTCGCACAGAGTGCCCAGCCATCATCGTACTCTGCGAGCACGCGCACCATCTCGCCCGCGTTCACGGCCAGCTCATCAGGCATGCCAGGCAGAAACGCGTTGCGCACGAGCGCAAAGGACACGCTGTTCTCGGGCGATCGCGCGGGCGTGAGGGAGGCGGGGTATACTAGGGAAGACGGGGCTGCTGGTGGTGCCGAGGGAGCAGCCGACGGCGCAGCATAGTTGGCGTACGGCGCAACTGCCGGAGGCGGGATTCGCACGGGGTTGCCGTAGGGAACGGGAGGGTTCGAGTTGCCATAGGGCGCCATTGACCCGCTGTTGTACATCATCGAGGGAGGCTGGGCAACCGACGCAGGATGCAATTGCTGTGCTGCCGTTCTTGGGCTAGGGTTCCCATACGGATTTTGTGGCTGTGGAGGAGCATACAGCCGCATCGGCGGCATGGGAGCGTCGGCCGGACCCGTGGGGATACTCCTCGTGGTTGTATTGATGCTCGCATTGCGACTAACAGCGGATGGTGGGGGGTCGGGAGTAATCGCGGTGGAAGAGACTATTGAGGCACCTGTGCCTGTCTTCTCCGCGGTCCCTGTGTCAGGTCCGGAGTTGCTCTCGACGAGCCAGTCGTTCACACGCTTCTCTCTACGATGAAGGAATCGTTTTCGAATGATGAAAATGAGCAAAACGATCACAACGGCGCCGCCGCCGACACAAATACCGACTATCGCGCCGGTGGAAAGTATCTTCGAACCAGACGACGACGAGAGGGACTGAGTCGAAGAGGTCGCTGTATTGCCGGTTGCGGTGGAGGAGCCAGTTGAACTCGCGAACGTGAGAGGCGTTGAAGTGGAGGACGAACCCGGAGGGGATGAAGTACTTGCTTGCAGAGCCGAAGCACTCGTGATGGAGGCGGTAGAGGCAGAGGACCGGCTCGACGCGCTCGAAGAAGAAGACCTGCTCGACGCGGAAGAGCTCAAATTACTGCTGCTGGAAGATGAGGCCGACGATGAACTGGAGGAACTGGTCGTCGAGGACGAAGTCGTCGAAGAACTCGACGTTATGGTTGATATTATTTTCGACGTGACCACTCTCGTCGAGAGAGTGGTCGAGCCGCTCTTGTCTGTCGTGGTCTCGACCTCGGTCGAGAGAGAGGTGACGGTAGTTTTGCTACCGTCGCCATCGTCTCGGAGAAGTAGTGATGGGACGAGCTGCTGGTGTCGAGCCCGCACGGCGGGGCGCCTCGGACGCATTCTACCAGAATCTGGATATGAACGTGAGGCAGATCAAGCTAGAGCCATGGGGTACGAGCAGCAAGACGCCTGGAGGAGGAGGAGGAGGAGGAGGAGGAGGAGTCGCTGTCGACAGAGTCGTGCCCGTCGTCCGCAGGGACTTTATGCTGAGACCGCCGATTTGGTTCGTGGTCATGCACAGAATCACAATCACGTGGTCGTGTCACCATGGAGACTTCAAGTTGCGATGTAGTCTACAAACTGAAACGTTTAAACGTTTAGAAAGGAATAAAGACTGACGTCGAGCAATCGCTCGACGTCGGAACCTTGAGGGAATGAACATTGCATAGTAAAAGGAGCCTCACTCCGCGAAGAAAAACGAGAGGAACAGAGATGCACAGTGACCCCCACGAAGGCTGGCTGGGAAATAACGGGAGAATAGCTCACACGACCAGTTCTATATCCACTGCACAGCTGCGCTTTATCTGTTCGTCATCATCATACATCGCCTACAACGACCCGTATCTCATAGTTCGGCAAGAGTTCCACGAATTGACATACATCTTCGTATTTATTAGAAGGTTAAATGAGGAGGTCAATGGCGAATGTCAACGAGGCTCCGAAAAAGCAAGAAGCCTTGCGATGAGGAAGGGAACCCGATGCACCCGAAGATGCATTTTTACTGCGGAGCACGCGCCTTCACGGTGAGAATCAGACCACGACATGCCAGACTGCATGCTGATTGCGCGATGGTCATCCCAAAGGTTGTCTATCATCACTACAAAGCCATTCGGAGGAGATGAACGTGGTTTGGCAAACATGCGGTCCATCAGCCACATACCAGGGCACTATTGGTGATACGTGCTAAGTCAAGAAATCTTGAATTCCAGTATCGACTGCCCGGAGAAAGATCTCCTAGCACAACCCATCATTCAGCTTTCACTCGCAAAGTCCCATGTTTCTGGAAATGTGGCAACGAAGTCGTCACGATTCTATGCGCTTGCTCGATCCCGATCTCGATCCTGCGACTGGGGGAAAGCTTGATGTACATCGTCAATTCGACTCGGGAGAAGCGAGCATGCGAGAGCGTCTCGTCTAACTGTGCCCAGTCTAATGCCAAGAGATCCTGCGCTTTTATGGCGAGCATGGAAACTTTGACGGTTTCGAGATGGTTTGATGTGATTTGTGAGAGGAGTATGAGCAACCATGCACAGCTTTCGGACGCAATGAGGCCACCGAAGCTGAAAGAGCGGAGTTCAGTGAGAGGTGACAAGTCCACCTCGTCATGCACTGTAAGTTACATCTTGAGCGACACAAGAACATGCAAATAGGCTATCAGAACTCACTTATAGATGCCGCGCCACTCGGGAACTCTATGTCAACGTGTCGGAGGCTGGCCGCTGACGACCGAAGAAACCCGCCGAGGGCGTTTGCGGTGCTTTCGTCTCGACCTTGTACACAAATATAACGTAGGTTGAGCGGGTATTCGGGAAGTAGAAGCCAGTCCTTCAATAAGAGCGGTAAGACAGTCGCCCGTAAGGAAATGCGCTGCAAGTTACGACCGATGGGAACATCGGGAGGAGATCGCGGTTTTCCTTGTCCGTAGCACGTGAAGAAGATACGGAATAGTAGTAGCTCCTGCAGGTTGCTCGCAGCTATGAGAATTTCGCGTACGTCACTGGGATGTTGAAAATGAATATCGGATAGCGCAAGACGTCTGAGCCTCGCGAGATGCATGGAAAGCATCTTGGTACGCTCAGCGTCGAATTGCAATCTGCTCCAGTCCAAGAATGCGAACTCCAGGTCTTCAAGCCTAGGGAGCTTCGCCATGAGGGCGGGAATCCAAGCAACCCACGCCGAGCTCGGTTGATACGTTAGATCGTGACAGAAGTGCCGGCATTTGATGGACAGCTTGCGAATATGTAGCGCGAAATGCGGAGACTGTTCAACAAGCTGTTCGAAGCTAGTGCAGGCGGCTTCGTGTTCAAGGCATACTTCGCCGAAGAGATGCGTCCGACTTGCGTTCGAAAGAGGGCGGCACGTCAGACTGCACGCCATCAACGCCGGACGGTCATCCCAGAGGTAATCTATGATCATGTCTACCAGCTCCTGCGGAAACTTGGGAGACACAATGGACATCGTCCTGCATGAACATGATAGTGTATCAGCAATCCTCACAAAGCACTCCTCAAGGTACGTACGGCATCGTGATGGACAGCGAGGATGACTGAACGGACTTGCGAACAGCGGCGGACATGAATCGGTGACAGGCCCTTATATATTGCCACAAACTGGGAACCGAGAGGCAGCATTCGGAGAGTAGTCGGAGGTCGAAAACTAGCGTGAACGAACTCCGGTTCGAGGATAAGACTGCGAGGCGCTATCAATCATATGGATTCATACCGTCCTTCACCGTTGACGTTGATAATGGCATTGTTTATGGTCTTGTATCCTGAACAACGCGAATGGTACTGAATGATGGAGGAATGGAGGAAGGACGCGAGAGCGGGCTACCCTAATATTGGAGTTGCTTTTGCCCTCTTAAACGCGGGAAAATATCTAGGCGTTCTCCACGTGGCTCGCACTGCGCTCTGTTGGCGGTTTGGCTCGCGCTCGTTCGACGACCAGCTCACCGTCTTAGCTCCTTCCTGAATTTCACCCTCTTCGCTTCATTCGTCTTGCCATGGCTGCCGCTGCTGTCGAGGAGATCCGTGCCAACTCATACGTCGGTTTCGACACCATCACGCAGCAGATTGAGCACAAGCTCTTGAAGCGTGGCTTCCAGTTCAATGTCATCGTGGTCGGTAGGTCACTGCGCGAAACTGTGACTATTAGTCGCGGCTCATGGATGACGTGGGCTCTTATGCAGGTCAGACTGGGCTTGGAAAGTCGACTTTGATCAACACTATCTTCGCCTCTCATCTAATTGACTCGAAGGGGAGGAAGGAAGCGGATGAGCCCGTCAGACAGACGACCGAGATTCATCCCGTGTCCCATGGTCCGTTTTGTATGCGAATAATGCGAGGAGTGTCGTTCTGACAGCCACATGCAGTCATTATGGAGAATGGCGTAAGGCTTCGCCTGAACATCGTCGACACGCCAGGGTATGGCGACCAGATCAACAATGAGAATTGGTGTGTTGCTGTATGAGTTCTTCGTGGCAGACGTTTGACGTACCTCAAACAGTTGGGACCCTATTGTGAAGTACATCAAGGACCAGCACAGTGCCTATCTACGGAAGGAACTTACAGCCCAGCGTGATCGCCACATCCAAGACACCCGCATTCATTGCTGCCTGTTCTTCATCAACCCTACCGGCCACTCGCTTCGTCCTATCGACATTATTGTGATGAAGAAGCTTAGCGAGGTCGTCAACGTGGTTCCCGTCATCGCCAAATCAGACAGCTTAACGCTGGAGGAGCGTGAAGCATTCAAGCAGACGGTGTGTGCATGTCTGCTTATGTTCTGTGGTTCTCATACATATATGGATGGTCTAGATCCGGGCTGAGCTCCAGTACCACAGTATCCGTCTCTATCCCTTCGACACGGATGAGAATGACGAGGAGGAAGTACAGCTCAACGAGAGCATCAGGGTAAATACCAGCAGATGTAACGTGCTGTCCGATTGTTTACTCCTTTCATAGAGCATGATTCCGTTTTCAGTGGTCGGTTCTGAGCGAAACGTCATCATCGACGGCAAGTCAGTGCGAGGACGCAAGAACCGCTGGGGTGTCGTCAACGTCGAAGATGAAACACACTGCGAGTTTGTTTATCTGCGCAACTTCCTCACAAGGTCTGTTTCTGGTGCTCTTTATCATGAGCTTCACGCTAATGCTCTCTTGTAGAACACACCTCCAAGACCTGATCGAGACGACCGCGCAGATCCATTACGAGGCCTTCCGCTCAAAACAGCTGCTCGCACTCAAGGAGCAGACCAATCCCAGGTCTGCGAGCCACGGTGCATAGAGTGCACGAGCGATTGTCGTTCCTGCGAGGCCTCGAAGCGGCGAGTTATGTTCATGATACCCTTTTTTCCTGACTTTTGCTATTGACCGCTCCTTTGCGTATGCTGATCGTCGGACGGTACTTCTCTGATATCCTTTGTTGCCTGTGGCTATACACTCCTTTAGTAATACGATACTAGTTCTGCTCTACACGCACGCGTGTCTGCGATTTCGCGAACCGTTCGGGCGCCTATTGTCAACTCACCGAATGCTGGCGCCTGTATCGGCCTAGGACGCTTCAGGCACACCCCAACAGCACCTCTATTCGAGATCAAACTGTGGATTTACCATGCGTGGGCCTCGGTAGTGGTAAACGTGTGTTGACTGACCGTGATGATGCGTCAATGCAGGCAATGGACCTCCTCGCGATGTCGTTTCCATATGTGCGTGGACCACATGAAGGAACCACGGCATTCGCGACCGTCCACCTAATGATACGAGCATTGTTCGCGCCGTCTGCCGGTTCTGGATTGATCGCTGGCGTGCAAGAAGTGAGCACTTCATTTGCCCTTCATCTGCTTCACGCGTTTCACGAGTGGTTGCGTGTCATAAGCGGCCATGCAGATCCCACTCTGCATAAACGTGCACTCAGGGTTTATGTCGCGTTCTTCACATCTTCCTCACTATTGCTGTGAGGCTTGGCTAGCCTAAAGCATTGGAAGAATTGTGAAGTTGCGCGCTCCGTCTTCCACTACGGTCCACCAAGTCACTACCATGTCGTGCTACTCGACGCCGACCAAGACGAAATATACGACAGTCACCTCAACTAGCGTTCTGACCTCGTACACGCAGAGTGTGACGTCGATAGAGCCAACGCTGACTACTGTTCAGACTTGCGTCACTGACATTGGAGCGCCTCTGACCATATCGTATTGCGAGGAGATTGTCAGTACGATAGGAGGTATGGATGACGAATATACTGTGTAAAAAAATCCTTTTTTGACTAGAACGCAAGGAGGTGAAAGTACTATTCGAGTACCAATCACTTCCGCCGTTCAGTTTACAGAGCTTCAGGCTACGGCCACGCTTTTCGGCACTGTTTGCTCGAGCGCCACAAGTCTTTCAACAACCTCAGCTACAACCTCAACCGAACTTACCACATCGCCCTCATCTTCGATCATCTCTACTACCTCCACAAGTTTCACATCCTCGACAACCAATGGAGGGACTGTGACGGCATCACAGACTCCCTCCACAGAGACTAGCCTGTCATTGGCGCCTGCAAGTAGTTCCACCATCAGTGCTCATAGTACGAGTGACGGCAGCAGCAACAGACCCAATGATGCAGCCGCCATTGCGGGTGCCGTAGCGGGTGCTGTAGTTGCCCTGATACTGCTCGCATTCATTTTCTCACGATTTCTGTGCGTACACGCCTACGTGTCTAGTCTCCGTTTTCTGATTTCTTTGGGTACCCAGGCGCAAGAAAAGTGTGAGATTCACGGAAAGAGGTCACGCGATGGGCTCTGAGGCTCAGTTGCTCGAGCAGTCTCGGTCACCGAGCAAAGCGGCAAGCTCTTCCGACACGATCGCCTTGCCTCGGATGGTCCGAGTTTCTCTCCGGCCGACCCTTCGCACGCAGATTCCCTCGCCTCTGCTCCCGATCACGATTCCGCGTCCCGAGTCCGACAAGCCGTTGCCTGCTATCCACACGGACCTACGTACTGTCCGCCGCAATACGTCCGCGACGGTGAGCGGAGTACAACATGTTCCGCGTCTTGATCGTACGCCTACATCGCCTTCGCGGACTCCGAACAGCGCCTCCCATGCTGGCGAGGGCTTCCCCATTGCACTCGGGCAGAGCATGTCGCGTCGTCAAAGTCAACATCACCGCCGCAGCGGGCACTTGTCCGCGGCTGTGGAACTGCATCGTCGCTCCTCGATCCCGTTCCCCGTAGCGGGGCCATCTACTGTGCGTATACCAGAATCAGAGGTCGAGATGAGCGAGGTTCCTATCCGGAACATCGAGCCTAATCGACACAGTTTGCCTCCGATTCCTGTGGATAAGGGTACAGAAGCTGCAGCCGACAGCGTCTCCGGTGCCGAATCACCTCCTGCCTATACGGTCTAAATAATACTATTATGGTCAATCCTTTGAAGCATTAACACGACTCGGTCAACGAAGTGTAGTACTATGTCCTATGAAGTAAGAAGTCCATGCATCTCTAGTAGGATACCATGTTCTGGCCACTGTATCTGTATGCGCATCGTTTTTGACTCTTCTGCATGTATCGCGTGAAATGACGAACACATTAATTAAACCTGATCATGTAGGATGCATTGATGTTTTACACATGAATATCTGGGACTGCCTTGCTATCGTAAAGCTTTGAGATGATTGTCTGTCGCCTGAAAGTATAATCAAGTAGATGATCTGTAGTGGTGGTGGTATGAAGGACAGGACAGTGCGTCCACCGGGCCAATGGTATTCGATCCAGTGAATTGGCCTCGTCGCGTCTCGATTCAAGTGTCCCTTACCCCCCCCCCCCTCCCTCCTTGTTGCAGTAGAATAGTATCATGCCGCTAGCACAGAGCCCTATTTTCCTCCTGCCTGCAGTGATTGACAATCGCACAAGCCAGCCTGAGGTACGCCGGAAAGTCCGAATCTTGTTTCCATATGGTCTCGCGGGTATCCATCGCATGAGCCAGTTTAGCGACGTCGAACGCCTGTCACAGGACCGCTTCGAGATCATCGTCAGCGTACCAGGACAGCTGGAAGGTTGCGATGTTCGTGACTGGTGCTTCTCCAAGCGGAGCGCGGCCGATGACGAGGTGGTCCACCGTGAAGCGGAACATCTGGATCCGCCAAATTTTTTAGCTGAAAAAATTCTACATTCTACTCCTTCATGAGGAGTATTCTGGAGGCCTGCTGCTGACATGGTAATCTCTGGGAATTAATACTATTCGGAGAGACACGATGCACGGCTTGAAAATCAAAAATCACTGATATCACAGCCGTACACCCTAACCTCACCCATTAGCGGAGAGGATGGCAGGGTCGTTGAACGCTGTTCAAGGTGAAGACGGGGAAGTGTAGAACATCGTGTGCGAATGCGTACCTGTGAATGTCGGACTGGGTGAGAAAAAGCAAATAGTACAGCGGGGAATCACATACACATTAGCGATCAAAAGGAATGGTCCTGCGGCGGGCTGGCGTGCTATTTGCGAGGTGACGAGAGGAGTTGCGCCCAACACGTCTGCAATTGTCACCGAAAAGACCCTTGTCAGTCTTTCCCAAGGCATCGTCAACCACCTCCGGGAGATAAGCTGCGCCGCACGAATGGTGCGATGTTCAGGCGTGAGCGACTCAAAGTGGGCGAGGTGTCCGCAGGATCCGCCATCTGAGATGCGCTCAGGACCTACCATGAGCTCTGAAACGCTGAAAACGTCGGCCTGGGTGAGAAAAGATATCACTCAACCCCCCGCCCGACCAGCCGGGTAGAGGGCGGCACCGAAAGCCTCCGGTACGTGCACACACGGATGAGGCATGGAGACATTCAGAGAATTGAGAGCACCTGTTTTGAGCTCGGCAGCTCTTCATCCTCCGCGCTCATGGCGGCCGCGAATTTTGGACATGCGCCTGTGCCGTACGAATGGCGAGGATCTCGGAGACGTAGCCGGATACGGTCGCGATGTTGCTGATCCAGACACCAGAAAAATAAAAATAATAAGTCCATATTAGAGGGTTCATGTTATCTCACTTTGCAAAACGGCCTGGTCGCTCAAAGCTTGATTAGTGGTGCCGGCCTTCTTCACAACAGAGACTCCAAAGAAGCACGGCTAGACGTCCGGAGCCTGCACTGCTGCCACCGTCACAGGAGCAGCTGCAAGGAAAGAACAATTGGCAATGAAAAGAGATGAGCAGCACTACCGAATACTTCGTGGTAAGCAAAGTGGGCAGCTAATATCATATCAACATTTATGGAGATATTCTACGGCTGGAGGAAAGGCCCACTTAATGAACGTGCGAGAACTGCGAAGCCAGGATAGCTTTAACTTCGACGAGCTCTGCGGCACTCACAGCGCGATTGCACACTGTCGTTTAACGCGGAGGGATTGAGCGCTCTCATGTACAGCAACGGAAGCATCTGGGGAATATTCAAAATCAGCGAAAGCAGCACAGCGTAACATTCTCGTAAAATTCTCGAACAACTTATGCCATGGTGTATGAAATGTAAATGCAAGGGTCTGAACTGGACGGCGCTTCAAATCGGCGGCCGAGCGCCGCACCATGCACGCCCGGACAACACTGCGGGAGATGAGTCCGCTGTCAAGAACCCAAGGATTGTGCGACACACAATCGCGCATCTCAGAGACTAGGAGGCATACAAAAAGCTTGTCAGGTGAAACCTGTCACGATCCGGCGTGAAACAATTCTTTACTAGGCTACCGGCGTTCCCCGCGACTGAAGCAAAGGCGCCCAAGCCCTCGTTGAACTGGAAGGCCTTGTGAGTTCTTGGAGGAACTGCTACCAACATATGATCACTCAATACGGTCTAAGATGTTAAGTTGTCATGCTTCTCGTGTCTTTGTGGGCACCTGTAGGATCAGAGCGGCGCCGTACAATTATCCATTATCATTCACGAGACTCCTAAGGTCAACTGCCCTGACCTACATGCAATGCCCACGGGCTCTTCTAAATACCCGACCAATGTCGGTAGATGCTGTTTCTTTCGAGATGGACCGAATGTTGTTGCCAGTTTCCGAGAAATCGCAGATACGCAGGCAAAAATAGCTAGCCCCTTCCTTCGACGAACAAGTTTCTCCGAGCCCGAGGAGACGCTTCGTTCAATTGCATTACGCATTGACCGCATGATCAGAGACTTCCAAATTAACGAACAACCGCAAATACGGTGCTGGATCAGATGTGCAGCAAAACAGCAGACAATGCCGCATTCTCTCCGATCTAAGGGCGTTAGAATGCAAAGACGGCAGCATTAAGAATCGTTTTGGATATGGAGCGGAAGACTCCAGAATGTAGATACCGCGAAGCTGCAGGCGACCAACTGTGTATAGACGAAGCTGTCCACGTATAGCGCAAACATATCATCTCATACATCCCGGCACTCGCTCTTCGGAGCAACGATGTACATTCAAGAGGACATCAAGCTAATCGACGCCATATGATCATCTTGAGATAACGATGGCGAGAAATAGACGAAAGAAGCACGAGACACTCCCCAGTCCGCGTTCCGACAACGAGTGCAGTCAGCTGCAGAGCAAACCAAGTAGCCTGTTGTCGTAATAGCTGGGAGTGAGTAACCGGAAGGTGAACATCAGCGGAAGGCATCGGCATGTCCTTTAACGAGAGCGTGTCCAGACCTTCAGGCAAGTGGCCATATTGTGACCATTGCCACATCGCACAGAGGCGGTCAAAATCAGCAAACGACATTCTTGCTGCATTGCAGGACAGTGAAAGTGCTGATAGTAAAGGCTTTGCTCAACAGCAGACCAGCGACGGAAATGAGAACTTTCGAGCTGAGTAGCATATCATCTAGCGTTGAGCGACACGAGAGCCAACTGAGGTCATCCCGGCTAAAATTTGAGGATTGCGAGATGTGAATTCACATACCTTCTCTGTTGAAAGATGTAACGAGATAAATGTGAGATGGGCACATAACAGCACCAGAACTCTCGACACTCCCGTAAGACCTGAAGGTCGCTATGCGCCTCAACTCAGGATGTTACTATGTCAGCTGCAGACAAGCTATATCACCGCGATTGAAAGAGTGACAAAAAGAAAGTCGCCAGTCAGATCAACTCCATCAATAGCAGTTCCTTGTGACAATAGCGAGCCAGTCATGATAATCGGGAAAGGCTGAAGATGGTACATGCGTTTATCCATGTGCACAATGCGTGCACATGAAGATGTGGCCTGTGAGAGTGGCTGTCCACATGTGACAGTGACTAACCGCCACAAGCGAGACTAGTAACAGAACCTGCTGTCAAGACTCAAGAAAAACCAGCGCATGATGATCATAGACAGTTGGCTCGGTCCATCGAGAAAGCTGACGAACGCACCGTAGTTTGATCATCATAGCAGTGCATGTCGCATGAATAGGCAGTTTGAAGCATCGAGATCTTGCAGCTGACTTCATCTCAGATGTACCGTCAAAAGTTAGGACATTCCCTTCATGTCCAGGCATCAGCTGACAAAACTTGCGTTCCACGAAGGTGCAGTCCAAGGCAGAAATAGTATCTCGGGGCGTCTTCTAATACGTTCGACCTGACAAGGTGAAGGCGCGCGTCAGCCGCAGACATCACTCCATCCGGATTTATTTGATGTTCAGCATTTGAATAACGCTGTCGTTGATGCGTCATTTTGCTGTATGACGACAAGAGCTGTATGTGGCTGTCCACATCGGTTCGAGCGACGGAGACATGCTACTCCCATGCTTCCCCACATCCGCCTCCACCGCGATCATGCACGTGGAATGACATGTGAATGGCACCGCTGACAGAGCAAGCCTTCGGGCGACCTCACGGGGGGTGGCCCTCGCCGTCTCGAGAGGAAACTAGGCCGATCCACGCTCGGTCTTGGGAAATCAGCAGTAGGAAGTCGAGGCAGGCATATGAGATGCCAGCAGAAGACAAGATCTCGAGAATAGGTCGGTCATGAAGCAGATCAAGACGTCCGATAAGCGTTGAAGCGCGGTGATAGACCAGACGGAGAATAGCCAGATCAACAGAAGGCATCGGCATATCCTGCGGTCAGAGCACGTGCAGTCGTTCTGACGGCCACTGTCCACATAAGACTAAGCTTGTCCAGCTCTTGAGTCAGCGGATGTCGGAATTGTGGCATTGCAGGACAGTTGGCAGTCAAAGGTATTGGAAATTAGTGGATCCTGAGACAGCGACAAAGACGGGATTACTCGAGCAGGATCCCATCCCGTTCCACAGTGCCCGCCGCGAGAGTCGGCTACAGTCATCCTGACTGCGGATTGCGAGACGGAATTGCATATGCCTTCATATAAGCCGACGGGCGTGAGATGCGTGCACATAAAAGCCCCAAAACCCCCAGGGCTCCAAGCTGGAATTTGAAGACGTTATGTGTGCCTCGGATGTGCGATTTGTACGCATATATGCTCCAGGAACAGATCTGTGAGGCCCTGGATATCAGCGACCATCAAGGACTTGTTGCCACATCCAACGCAAACGAATAGCCGAAACGTGAAACGGCTCGCACAGTGCAACCAGGGGCGTAGGCTTCCCTATATGGGGCCGATGCGCCACCATCACCGCTGCGGCGGCGGGCACATCCAATAACGCCGCCATAGAGATGTCAAAAAAAGCGCATATATCCAGATTACGCGCACTGATAGTCGGTGTTGATACGTACTAGGTCTAATGATAGCCCGACAACACCGATGTCTGTCAAGACGAGGGGTTCAAGTCAGTACTGCTGTACAGATGTGCGGCCGCTCGTCGTAATATGCATCCTGGTAGTCGCTGGAGGTGTCGATTGATATTACCCCTCCGGGCGTTTTGGACATATATTCCGATCAGAAATACGAGAACTCACCATCTCCAATGGCTGAGGATCAAAAAGAAGGGTAAAGGCTCAGTTCGCCCTACATCTCGTTAGTGAGACATGCTCCGTTCCCTATGAATGCGGGAATTGATCAGCATTATCCATCAGAAATTTGCGAGACAAGAAGTTGTGGTCAATCTGCACTAATACGTAGACACCGTCAACATCCCATGATAAATAACATTATCTTGACATTGACCCGTCTCCCGCCGCATGCACGATACTTGCCATTGCTGCGCGTCCCTCGCTAAGCGGCGGCGGTAGAGCGTACGAATGCACGGATGAACAAAATTAACGCACTGCAAAGCATTACGACACGATGCAGATAGATAATCGACAAGCGTCACCAATCACCCATCCAAACTGGAATAGAACCATGATCTGCAGGGGCTCGCACTCGCACTCCCACACAAAATTTGCTGCAGCCGGTGCCTCACTCACAGGCTCAGCGATGCCAAATGCGCTCTATCTGCCCACCAGCCTCCAGGGCGGCCCACCGCTTCGGAACTTCGCCATTTTGTCAATGATGCATGAGATTCTTCGGCCAGGCCAAGCCTTCGTCTTCCTCTTCGTCTTCGCATTCCCCGCCAGGACCACAATCACGTCCACACATCGCCCAGCGCCGAACCACGCGTTACTCACCACCCTGACACCCACCCACCCGCTTCCTTCTCCCATCCCTACCGGCTCCCGCGCTTCCCCACCAATCTGCGCTCGGTCCCGGCACCTATCCAGAAGCAGAAGAAATCAACATCTCTGCACGTCCAGCGACTAACAACGACACGCATGGCCGGGCTCACCGAGCATCTTCTGATATTCGCGAACGCATCTCCGCGCGTCCGTCATCCTTCTGGCCGGGCGGCCCCTTGGGCCTTCCCCCATCTCTGATGTGCCCCTGCCGAATCTCCGGCCCCAGCTCAGACAGCCCTTCTGACGTGTAAGCGGAGTCCTAGGTCGTACGGCGACGCATGAGGCCCGGAATCGATCCAACAGCACTAACGCAAAAGCGGAGTTCTAGGTGATAGATAACGAATCCTTTCCTGTGAATTTGGCATGACGCGAGCGATGTGGCTGCCTGCAGGGAGGGCCTCAATCTCGAGTTGCTGCATGGAATGCAGCGGTACCTCGTCTCTGGGCTCCGAGTCGTAGATCCATAGCATCCAAATGCAATCAGCGGCGACGAGCAGCTGTACTAAAATAACCACTACAGCGAGCCTCTGTCCAGCAAAGACGCACAACGCACAGCCCAGACGGGTACAAAGGAATGACGGTACACGCTATAGCTAGCCGGATGAGGGCGCGTGAATTAACAACTGAGTGACAAAGTCAACACCAGAACCAATCCAGCGACGACCGACGACGGCGTGTGGACCGAGTCGCAACGATCCGAGCGCAGCACGCAGCTCACCAGCTAGCGATAACGAGTGTGCAATACACGAACGACTGGACGGGCCGGCAGTCAGCGCTCAGCGACGGTAATGATGGTACACTTGGGAGGTATCATGACGGAGCGGGGACACAAGCAAGCAACAACACGCAGACCGGATGAGAAACAGAACAAGTAGGGGGGTGTAAGCTAATAACCTCAGACATACAACGCGAACGAACGGCACGCGAGCGACGGGCGGGCGTATAAATATGCGGTCCAAGAGACGATGAGTGGTGGCCGATTACGAGCGGGAAGACGAAGCAGCCAGAGTGGGAAGAACAGCGGGAGGAGGGTCCGGCGCAGAGAGCGGTGAATGCGCTCACAGCATCATAGATGCATATCCGTGGCCATTCCCACCGCCAACGCTGATCGGCGCGTTTTTCATCATCCCCACGCCCATTCCCATCCCACCGAGACCCATCCCCATGCCCTCACCAAACCCAGCCCCTCCAGTGCCCATCCGCCGCGGCACCGCGCCCGGCATATCGTAGCTGCCCGCACCCGGCGAGCCGAATCCACTCTGTGTGCTGCCCATGCTCCCGCTGCGCTCCCGCCGCATGCTCGGCGCGGAGCCTTGAGAGGACGCGTCGTCCCCGTCCGCTGCGCCGCCGTACGCACGACCCATGCTGCGCTGCTGCTGCATCATCGCCTGCTGCCGCTGCATGCCCATGTAGTATGCCGCCTGCTGCGCGTTGCCCTGCGACGGCGGCGACGTGAACGGCTGCTGGCCCGGCCCGGAGAGCGACGCATAGTGCCAGTTGATCTTATCTTCGCCCGCGTTGCCGATGCCGTGATTGCCAAAGAACTGACCTGCGAACTGGCCCGCGCCCAGCGGTCCGTGATGCGGCTCGTACATGGACACCATCGCAGGGTTTTCGAACGACACTCCGGTTGGACTCGAGACGATCATGGGCGTGCCGTTGCCAGGCGCGCCGGAGCGTGACAGCATAGTCTGCAACCGCAGGTCGCTCGTCGGCGTACCGTGAGAGAAGGATCCGACATCTGGGCTGTTCTTGAGGAGTGGGACAGCGGCGGTGTGAGCCATGGGGCCGCGCATCTCCTGGTCGATGTCGTCAGCGATGTTGCCACGGGTAGCACCGTTGCTGTGTCCGTTGCCAACGAACTCGTCATCACCGTATTCGTCGCCATCTTCCTCTTCAACCGGCACAGCGCTCAGCAGCTCCACCTCCCCACTCATGATCATTTGGAAGGCCTCACCACGCACAGGCTCTTCAACGCGTGGGAGACCCGAACGATCGCGCCATTCGTTGAGCTCGCGGCGGAGTGCATCGGCCTCGAGCTTGATAAGACGCAGCTCACGTGCCGCGAGCATGCGGTGACGACGGGAAGCGTGTATATGCGCAATGGACGAGTTGACAATGGACGACTTTGAGGGACGACGAATCTGCGAAAGGTTGGGCAAAAGAGCGGCGAGATCCTGTGTCCAACATGAGTTCACAGTCAGACTGTGCGAGTCACTTAAACATACCAAGAAGCGACCGTTCAACGTCTCTCGGCGCTGTCTCTCTACGGCGTTGTGGGTGGCCCTGCGTTCGGCGGTATTGGCGCGCCTGCTTGCCTTGCGCTTGTTCGGGGCACCGTTTGCCGGGCCGTTATTCGCTGCTGGAGGAGGAGAGGCAGAAGAGCCTTCAGCAGGCGGGGGAAGAGACAAAGTGGTTGGGTTCGAAGGAGAGGCAGGGGTACGAGGACCATTGGAACCATCCGTCGAGGTGGGAGAGGCGGCTCCGGTAGGGGAAGAAGGGATGGTAATCGGAAGAGCCATTGCGATGTAGTCGTGTTATATGATTGTATTTACAGGATATGCTGAGGACGGAGGGCTGTCTGAGCCGTGGTAGCAAGATATGCAGATAGTTCTAGAGGCGAGAACTCCAGTGACAAAACAGCCAGGTTCAGAGCGTTGCTTTTCGGAGAGGTCGTGAGGATGGTGGATTTGAGGACAGACAGGCGGAAACGCGATTGCTCAGCGGAATCCGGTGTGACGAGGAGGGGAGCGGGACTGTCGCTGGTTATGCGGAGCAGGGTTCTTGGTAGCTGTCGCGAGCGGGGCTCAGCGTACGATGCTGCTTGCTAGAGGCGTCGGTTGTGCAGAAACACTTGCAGGAGAATGGGCGGATGTGAGAAGCCGGCAAGGGTCGCGAGATCTAGCGGAAAAGGGCAGACGAGCGATGGATCAGCATAGAGAGCGGGCAAAACGACGCTGCAAACATGGACGCACTCCAGGCGGTATCCTTGTTACGGCAGGGCAGGGCGGGAGGAAGGATGCAAGGGGGGCGAGTGGGCGGGACGGCCTCAGGCGAGAACCATATACGACGGGGATGAGAAGGGAAGACGTTCCGCCGCGTCTACTGTCTCGAATGCATATATCTGCGCTCGGCATGTTCCGGTCATGACTGCCTTTCTTGGACCATCAATTCCCGCTCATTTCTGTCGCGAGTCCCCGGCTCCAATGCCCCATCATCCCCTCCGACTCAAGCTCCGTTTGCCCCTCCCCCGCCAAGTACTGTCTCCGCCGCAACATTCTCTCCCTGAAATGCAGCATGTCGCCGGACGATCTCTATAGCGTCGTCCGGAGCTATTGAGGCGGGCGTGCTATCGCGACGATAAATCATCGCCGCCGTCGAGGCAGGTCTGCTACCGACCGAGTCTCCCCCGAACACCGCTCTCGCATAACCTCCGTCACCATCACTTAGCTCGTAATACTGCTCGTTTTGGCGAGACCGTTCAGCCCGGATCGCATTTCCCCTTTTCGCAGCCATGACGTGCTACAGCGGTTTCCTCTCACTTGCGCCTGCTATCTCATGTATCGGACATATCGCAATCTGGACGGATCTCGCTGTGCTTGACGTGCATTGTCAGAACTACGCTTATGTATTGCTACTAGGTTCACTTGCGTCTATAGATAACCCTCTATCTCCCGCTGACCCAGGCCGCAGCCGTATCCTACAGACGTGATAGTAAGCGTGAGGCTACCGGCCTCCGAGCGAGTGTGATGGCTCGCCAATCACCAGAGCAATATCACCCTTCCCGCCGCCTGAGATGGTCCCAGCGTGATCGCGCCTAGCATCCACCTCCGCGGCAACGATGGGATCCACACTGATCCTAAGCCTGAGGCTGATCGTCCTGGCCAGCCGATGCAGGGAATCTCCCTCCAGTCCAGTACAGATTCGCACCTTGCCTCTCATACAGCGGGGCCACGAGTTCATTCTTCCTGTGCTTCTCTGCGCCCATTTTGATATTCACCCCGTTTTTGCTGATCTGCGCCAGGCATAGCTCGCAGGCGCACCCCCACCGGTATGGCCTAGCCCGCCTTCTCCGGTGAGATCAACACAAACCACTCTTCCCAGTCTGATCCCCGCCACGCCTCAGCGCCGTCCTGCTCGTCCTGTCCAGCGTCCTGATCATCGCCGAGCGCATCTGACACCGGCTGCCGCCTTCCCACCCCACCACCCGCGATTCACGTGCCAAGCCTGGTCTGCCCACTCACCTAATCCTGTGCACTCTTCTCAGAGCCTGCACCCGACCCGCCCCGTAAGGGATGGAAAATCACGAAAGCCTCCTGCAAATTCGTTACTATGCGTTGCATATTGGCTGCATCATGTCCACCCTCGTTCCATCCTGTAAAGCTCGAGTTCTCGGAATCAGTTCAGAAACGTACGTCCCTTGTCCTAATGAAACTTCGCTTTCCCCTAAAATCTGATTGCGCCGTCTCCATGGCAGTGAGCGTCCTCAAATAATATGCAGCACAATTAGCGGCGCGCCAACATAATATCACCGGAAGTCATCCTGAGTAGCGACCCCTAAAGAATCCGTCAACCAAGGCGGCCTGCGAAGCTTCGATTTTGTTTTTCGTGACGGCAAGGCTTCGCTAGCTCGAGAATCCTACTATGATCATACCTGGACCACTCCCCTGACCGGTGACTTGCCCAGCAGGCGCCCGACATTGCCTCACTCAAGAAGCGCGATTTGGCATAGCCTGCAGGTGCATCGAAAGTTCAGGATCAGGACCCTGCGTACCCGCGTTTAAAGGGTCATGTGTCTGCTGTTTCGAGCGTGCTTTGTTCTAGTTTCAGGCCAAGCTCGGATGATGCCCGATTTTGGCGACGCTGTCATTACGGTAAGCCTGCTAAACCTCGCTCTGTGCATGCCTGGTGACAACTCAACGCTAAATTTTGTATAGAGTGGTGGAGTACACAATATAGCAAGCCATGATTGGCTCGTGTGCATGGTACTGCCTTTACAATTATCGTTCATCATGTGCCTGGCCCATCGGCTTCTACGCGACCCGCTGCCAGTCAGTGTGACAGTGTCTGCAGCTGCCGTCCCTAACCTGACGCCCCAAAGTACTATTGGGAGCCGTGACCCCGACTCCTGACTGTGTCGTCTCGCCTGCAATGTCATGTCTCCTCGTCTTGGCCTACTGATGCTCACATCCTTGAATCCTCTCGTGATCAATATTCACCGCTCAGCGCGTAACTTTGCTAGCGCACGCAGAGATGCCTCAAATTGCGATGCACGCCAATCAATCCAGAATTCGAAATTACCCAGCAGCTTTCCCTCCATTACTCAGACTTGCAGCCGGGATAGGTTGAGTTTGCAAAGATCACTCATCCCGAGGCCGCGTACGCCCCGAGCCGCCCGCTTCGGATCTCGCACGCTCGAAAATCCCAGCTTCAATCTTCCCAGGCCTCTCATGGCATGCCGAGTCGATTCGGAATTGCGAGGCGCGGGATCCAATCCCGATTGCCACCAACACCGACCAATGGTCCTGCAAAGCTAGCCAGCCAGCCTGTCACGCACTCCCGACTTACTCACACGACATCGTTGGGTCATGTGCCGTTTCATCCTGACGTCTGCTCAAGTGAGACTTTGCGCATTTGTCTCCAGCCCCGGTGGGTGGAGAGTTTCATTTGCTGGCGGTGGGGATGGTTGGTTCCAGGATCGGGCAGCGCAGTCTATCTGCTGAGTGGGACGTTCGACGCTATTGAGGTGTCTCTTCCCCATGAAGCCGCCCCCCCTTTCCTGCACTCTGGTACCTTGACATCACTCGTCTGTAGAACTTCCGAAGCCTCATTGCGTCCTCCCCTCAGCTCACCTGCACTGCTCTCTTTCGGCCTCGGGTCCTGTCCGACGACCGCCCCACTGACCGCATTGCACTCTGGCGTGTGATTCTGCGCCGTCCATTGTTACCGGAAAGGCTCGGGCGCTCACACAAAGCTCAACGTACGGTGGGAGGATCGATGATCAGAAAGCCACAGAAGAATTACGGCGCGTTACCGTCGCCATCAGATACGTACACATCGAGCACCGCGTTACTTCAGCAACTCACGTGCCCGAGCGCTGCGCTGCAAATGGAGCCTGCGCCACTGCCTCACTGCCTCACTGCCCCAATTTATCATGAAGTTTTCCTTGAAGATCTCTACCGCCGCTCAAACGACCGCCTTCGCGCCTCCGGATCACCGCCCTATGTTTGTTGCGGGTTCTACATCTCATCGACGGGGAGAATGGAAGTTGTTGTCGCATCAGCACGCTGGGACCACTGACAGATCATCGCCATCATTCAATATTCGACAAATATTGATCCCGCTGATTGAGTGCTACGCGGACTCACAACAGACTCAAACTTTGGTCCGCCACCCAACATGCCCTTGCCAACCCGCGAGCGGGATCAGCACGAGTTCTCACGCCGGTATACTTCCACAATCGCGTCAGCAGAAGTGGGCAGTGTGCGGTGTTATTCTCGGAGTGCGGGATGTGATTGTGATTGTGATCACGGAGTTCTGCTATGACGGCCGTACGTGCTCTCATTGGTCGGACTCCGTGTTGTTCCGCTGGGCGCTCGGTTGGGCCGATTTTTGCGAACGACGTGGAATGTCTATCAAGGTGGCTGTGACACCTTCAGTCTTTCATCAGCAACGTCAGTCTTGCTTGGTGGGGACGCGGACGACTCGACGCTGGTTCGGCAGGGCAGGTCGATCGCTGTAAGCGAAACAGACTAATTGCTGTCCGCGATCTCTGCTATCTCGCTTGTCGTACCCCGACATGTGTTAAAGTCAGGAACAGCACGCTCATGCCCCTAAGCCGTACCACTCGATCCATATCGTCACAGGCCTTCTGGCGTTACATCCATCCGTGGTCTTTCTGCTCCTCTCCTGCGTCTCGCTACGAGCATCGCACACGCGCTCTCCGGCCTCGTCTCCTGCTCCTGCTTCGGCCTTGCAAATCCCCTCCGAGCCTCTCGCTGTAACCGTATCACTCAGCTCCACAAAAATGGTTGCACTTGGGTAAGCCAACTCCGCACTTCTCGGTGTGCATCATGTCCCCGATGCACGGCAACGCTGATGTGTATCGATTAGCCCTCGCTTCTCGATATTCAATTTTCAGGCATCGTCCAGGCCTCTCGGGCCCGCACGCACGGCAACTCCCAGCCTATGATGCTCCTCCCTACTAGGCCCGTTGCGATGTGCTGTGCGCTCCGAATCTCGACGCGGTCGATCGCTGATATCATAGCGCGTCCGTCAGCCGTGCCTGGCTCGCTCAGCTGTGCGGTTCGACGATGGGGTGGATGCATATATGTGCTCGTGACGTGACTTCGCCGGGGGTCAGCACGCCATATTTGCTGATTGCTGCTGTGTATTGTTACATGGCGTTGCGGAGACATGTGTGAATGGAGCGGTGGGTGATTGTTAGAGTCTTTGGGGGAGGGTGTCGTCTTTTGCGTTCAGGCCCGACCTGTCGCACCGGCGGCAGCATCGTCACTGGTCCCTCTCCCCGCAGAGTTCGCCATCCAGCCTCTCAAAATGTTTGACGATGGTTAGCAGCGGAAAGACCGGCAATGGTCTTTTGGGCTTGCCTACATCGGTAAGTATCCCTTTCATGATGCACAGCGCAAGTCCGTTCTTATTACTTTGCGTTCAAAGTCGGCCTCCGCGGACCCGTTCCTTATTCTTCTGCGGTGTGCGTCGGACACCGACGGGCGAGCATCCAGTGTGATCGCTATTTGAGATGTCTCGCAGCTGGTCGCATCCAGTGGATGCGAATTGCTGCGAAACACCGATCGCGCAATCACTTTATGTCAGTTATTTGAACTTACTGGGAGGATGTGGCCTGCAACCTTTCCTGCTCAACGGTGCAGCTCAAAGATGATCACCGAGTCAACAACTTCAGTCCTCGTCAATTTTCGGAGAATGCTAATTTGCCTTTCGACGCGGCGATCAAACTCAAGCACAGCTCACGGCCTTAGCGGGATATGTCGGTATGCCGCTCAACTCTATATCTAAATCTGACGCCTGGCTGATCCTGACCGCAGCACGAACCGCACATATAGGTCCGAGTGGGTCTTGTGCGGCTTTGGCCGATAGAGGTTTAACCTTCTGTTGGCGCGGGCATTTGGCTGCGCATCGGAAATACTGTATATCAATGAGGCTAGTGTCAGTTATCATCCGTGTCTTCTTATGTAACTTGTGCCACTCGCTGGTGTAAGCTCGAGTCTAACGCATATCAAGCCCCTTGAACTGTCTGTAAAACTTTTGCGTCTCTTCTAAACGTGAACGCTCAAGATGACACTATTCGGAACGGCGCGATATATGCGGCTCTTGAAGCTTGTTTGGAGTAGTGCTGATAAGTTCGTTACGGCCAATGGTTGAGCCTTGCACGTCAACATCAGAAAAGACGTGCAGACTGTTTGTTGGAAAATGGTGACATGATAACCTCGGCAGCGCAATCTTGAAGCAATTCAAATACTCCAGTTGAGAAGCTGAGCCAAATTGACTTGCACAGGCCAATACGTCACTATGATGCTCAGTTTAAGAGCAAATGTATCAATTTGGGATTCTTTTCATGTTATAGTACACATTGGATACGTTCATGGGTGAAGACTCGACATCGCCGGCTGCTCTGAAAATCCTCCGTACAACTGGATCATGGCCGTAAATAATCGTTTCCGTGTTCACCATGGTACTGATTTACCACTCGCATAGAGTTGTAAGCATTCAACATTGTAGCAACAAGAGGGAAAATGAACGCTCACTCCGACGGCAGTGTATGACTCGCGGTTAGAGAAGCTCCACGCAAGACCCGGTTCATGCGAATCCTAGAATGCCGTCAAGCGTCGCTCTCTCACCTGGCCTTCTTCGGCTCGCGCGTCTCTATTGATGGTCCAGGTACAACATCGTTCTGACCGCTATGATCGTTCGCGACTTGCTCTACGCGAGAACTCTTCAAGCCATCACTCGGTCTCAGCAGAAGCATAGCACGTCTCCTACTCCCCAAGTATCGAATGTTCACCTCAATGACCCATGACATGGTAGCTTGGTTTCAGCTGTGCTAGGATGGTGAGAATTGTCTAGGAAATCCTGGTGCAGCTCCGGTGTTACCCAGCCATCACCTTTTCGTCTCATGGGTGCAAGGAAGTGAGAGGCCGGTTGGGGCCCAAATGACTGAGAAGCACAGTACCACAGGTGCGTATTTTTATGATATCCCACCCTTCCGTACTCGCCCGCTGTGTTTCTAGGCACCACCCCGCGACGTGTTTCACCCGATGAATTGAGTGCTTACACCGAAAGTGCCGTCGGTTGCCACTTCCAACAAATTGTTGGTGGAAGTGGCCGACCGACGGCACTTGTGGCAGAATGCACTCAATGTGTCGGGAGGAATGAGCGCCAAGTGATGGCGGAAACACATCACATGGCGGTACCTGAAAATGGAGCGGGCAAGTACGAAAAGGTGAAAAAGGTATATAAATGCCGCACACCTGTAGTACCATACTCCCCAGTCGTTTGTCGCCTCAACCGGCCTCTTAGATCTTACTGGGCCTTGTACCCACGAGATGGGAGCTCTTAGATCTTACTCCTCATACCCACGAGGTGGGAAGGTGATAGCTGGCTAACGCCACGACGCACCATGATGTCCTAGAAGAGCATATGAAGCTTGAAGCAGCAATTGCAGATGTGAGTTACGACGAAAGCAGGAGTAACCAACCGTGAGAAGTCCGGGAGACGCGGTCACGTGGATGACGCGTACACGAATGCCGCTGATGGCGCTGATCGATCGCATCGCGAGGCGATGCTGCGACTGCGCCACAGTGCGTCCCTCGTTGCGTCGCAGAACTTGCTGCATATGGAAATTTATGACTGAAATGCTTTTATCGAGAAGAGGCAATGCGGAAGTCGCCCGCTGTCAATCGCGGAGCGCGATTATGATCATGCAAGTTGGATGACTTGAGTTTGAAGTTGACTGACGTGTATCTGATTCTGCATCGGTCGGCCTAAACGTTTCCAAGGGGGGATAGATTTCTACACATAGGAATGTTTCATCATTGAGCCTTTGTCTCTACTGCGAAGCTCGGTGATTAATGATTTTTGTGGCAGTGCATTCACACCGATAGACAATGAATGTTTGCGTGCCGTACGCCGGCTCGATCAGGCTCATCTGAATGGCCAATAACATTCAACAAAGCGCGCCAATATGCATATTATCCTCGCCATTGCTTTGATGTACCGGTCATGACTATCGCAGATCCTGCAGGGCCAGCTGGGTGTGGAGAGCGCGGGCGGAAGGTAGAGCGGTGGCGACAGCGACGTCACATGCGCCACGCTGCCGCACCGTACTTCAGAACCAGGACAGAGAGATTCGCATATATGCGATGCATCCGTATGTAGATAGGATTCTAAGACGGCCTGAACGAAGGCCCGGTATCGTAACGTACTTTCCTAATGGTACACGACAAACAGCGTTTGACTCGACTCGACTAATAACTCCGGTAGGTACCAACGATCCACGATGAGATTAAGAAACCGGTGGCGAAAGGAGACCGGTGATAGACTTTCACCTTCGGGGAAGGGGGAAACAGGGAAAATGCGATACGTAGAGTATAAATATGGAGTATGGCGCCTGCGGCGGAAATTGAATATGCGAGGCGAGGAGATGAGACGACGAGGGAGACTACTAAACCAAGAAAAGGCAGATGGGGGTCGGATGAATAAGAAATGAGGTGTGAAGGAGCCCTGCTGCAGTAAAGAAAGAAAGCAGCGGATGTGGGATGTGGGCGAGAAGACCTCGCGGGAACAGAGACTAGCCGTCAAGGGAAGGCGAGGCAAGGCGGAGGGCGGCGTAAATAATGATCACGAATGGTCGGGCGACAGGCACGTCCACGGGCTTGTGCAGGAAGTCCCGAGATTATATCACGTAATAATGTACCATTGATGCAGAGACGGAGCGACCGGGTGCACCGCGCCAGCGTCGATATTCACAAGCGACAGACCCTCCATCTTCGCGCCGCATTCGAAATCGTCGTACGGACGCGCACGATCGCGCAGGACAGGGCCGTCATCCTAACCGACCGTCATGACCACCGCTGGTGCCGGTGCCTTCTCCGCGTCGAGCTCGCATGGCTCCAGCTGGACCACCTCCATCATGCTGATGCGCTCGCTGTGCTTCTCCACGATGACCTGCGAGCCTTTGTGCGGCTTGTCATCCAATATCGCTGCCGTGCGAGACTGCTGTTGCTCACCTGGGGGTGCTTCAACACTCGCTGCCGCGCTTTTGTCTGCGACGGATGTGGTTTCCTCAGTTTGTTCCCGTATCATTCGGGTCACTTCTTCTTCGTCCCTTTTCTCCTTCTCGTCTGCTGCTGATTCTCCTTCTGGCTGATCCTGCATCTCCGAGAGCGTCCTCTCTTGTATTCGTTTCGACGTATCCTCGCCGGCCTCTCCCATCCCTGTCTCATCGTCGTCGCTCTTTATGCCCGCTGGAGGTATCTTCCTCGCCTCTTCCTCCTCACCGTCATGGTCCGGCGTTCGCTCGTCTGGTAATTGGGAGCCCTCCATGCCAGCCTGGGTCTCAGCAGTAGGCAAAGGCGGCGGCATAGGCGAAGGGTCCCTGCCCTGCTTACGGCGGCTAGATATCCTCCGGAAGAGCGAGCGCGTCGCTCCCTTAACAAATCGCCCGATGGCAGCAATAGCCTCCTCCGCAGGGTCCACGCCAAGGTCGTCCTCCACCACCTCCGGATTTCCATCCTGGAGAGTGTGCTCGTCGTCCCACTCCTCGTCCTCGTAGGATTCGATGCCCTGTTCGCGGAGCATGCGGCGGCGGTGCAGCATGCGCGAGCGCGCGGCGACGCCGAGCTGCACGGAGGACTTGCGGCGGCGCGGTTCGGTAGCGGGGAGTGGCGCGAAGGTCACGTTTGTCGATAGGCCCGGTGCGGAGGCGGAGGCGGATGGCCGCGAGCCGGAGGGGAGGGTGAAGGAGGCGGCGGTGCGGAGGATGGACTTGTGCGGGGGGTGTGGGGAGGTAGAGGCGGGGAGAGAGAGCGACGTGGAGAGCGAGGTGGCAGTCGTGGTCGTTGTCGTGGTCATTGAGGACGCGGTGGGTGAGAGGGAAGACTCGGCCGAGGAGCTGATGGAGGACGAGCGTGAGCAGTCGGTCGGCGGGTCGATGGTTACGATGACCATAGGCTTGCGCTCCTCCTCTAGCTCGGGTTCGAATTCGCGCTTGGTGCGCATGGCTGTGGCATCTGACATGGTGTCAGAAGAGCAGTGGCCTCAACTACGGCGGTATGGAGGTATCAGAGAAGGAGGCAACGAGCGCGGGGAAGAACGACGGAGACGGAAATGAGCGTGGGCATGAACGGGTGCGGGAGGTGAAGGGACCCGCGGTATCCGTGGGCAGTGATGAGCGGGATGCCTGCCCTGCGAGGAAGGACGTTGGAAGACGCTCACGACGGCGGGAGACTCAGCGACGTTGCATCGCACACGTGCTCTCAACAAACTCTCTTGAAGCTTGATATATTGATAGCTTGATCATTTGAACTGCTGCTTATCGTCTGTATACTTTGCTTGCGGGTTGGGCTAATTATTCTATTGCTGCAATACTCGATACTCCCAAATGTAATGTCAATCACTTTTTTTTGGACCCGTCGATCCCGCCACCAAACCAATCTTCCGCCGCATCTCCCGTACATCTCCCGAGGTATCAGATCCCCAGTGATGCATAATGCAGTGCTCTCGTGACACAAAAGAACAACAGAGTAACTTGTCCCCAACAGTATCACGGTAACAGATCGAGTGGCATTCCATCATGGGAGAGCATTTGTTTTCCAGGAAGCAGACATCTATTCTACCCATAACTTGTATCACTTCGTTCACAATCCTGCAGAAGAGTGCAAGCAGTGACAAGCGTTTCGGCGAAAGACTGTGCAATTTGGCTATGACGGAGACTTGTGACGGTGCGCTCAGGCTTCCAACTCGACTTCATGAGTGAAAGACTTTTTCTGCCCTAATATTGGAATACGCCCTGCGGTTTCTTCGGCACACGGACCACATTTATCCTCGCACTCGCGTTTATCACAACGTGCTTCCAGCACTGCACACGGGCGTCTCGGTACCATGAAACCCTCGTTCCCTTCGACATCCCTCCATTCTTCCCTCCCAAAATTCAAACCAAAAATACAAAAAAACTGCTTGCATCACTCTCATACAGTGACCGTCGCAGGTGGGCATTCCACGTCCCGCGGGCGCTTTTCTGAATGACTGGAAGGATCTTTCCAGATACATACATGGGGGTCGTACAGTCAATAGTACAAGCAGCCTCGGACGCTTCCCCAGGCATTGTTGTCGCAGGTGCCCTCGCCGCAGGTGGTTCCATCGCAGGCGACTTCGTCGCAGGCGGTGTCGTCGCAAGCGGCGCCCTCGTTTTCGTCCTGCTAGTTAAAGGACTCTGCTCTGATGCTCAGTCCGGCAGAATTGCTCCTAACCCAGTTGTGAAGGTGCTCGAGGAGCGGGCCATGCAAGAAAAGAAACAGGACAATGGGGACACGAAACGAGTGGAGGAAGTCGAGCGTAAGGTGGAGAAGAAGACGTACACGAAAGAGGAGGCGAGGCAAAAAGCGGATCGCATCAAGCTTGAAGCAAGAAAAACGCCGCAAAAGGAGAAGAAGACGACGAAGGAGAACGCACGCGAGAAGGAGGAAGAAGTTTTAGAGAATGATTGTACGCCGAGCTGCAGAAGAGCATTGCAGAGAGCATGTCGCCCATCATCATGCCCACGCGACGAGAAATCGCCTCGGCGAAAGCGCGTCTCGAATATCGGGAGGGCATATTCCATATCGCCGTCGCTGGCATAGCAGGCAGCGGCAAATCATCTCTGATCAACGCCCTCCGGGGCTTGATGAACAACGACACAAGAGCGGCACCGACCGGCGTCACGGAGATGACCAAACGGATCACTCGCTACCCTGATCCCAACGCTGCTAATCCATGGGTGTGGTACGACGTCCCAGGAGCAGGAACCCTCAATATCCCTGACTCTCAGTACTTCAACGACCACGGTCTCTACATTTTTGACTGCATCATCGTCCTGATCGATAATCGCTTCATGGACACCGATGTTGCCATCCTACGTCATTGTGCACGGTTTTGCATTCCCGCGTACATTGTCCGATCCAAGTCGCTCCAACACATCACCAATATCATGAACGATGTATATGGCACCGACAACGATGACAACAGTCTGACCGCCGAGGAGCGAGCCGAGCGGTGGAATGACGTACGAGGAAGGTATGAACGCCAGAGCCGCGAGAACGTCGCGCAGAACCTTCAGCAGGCTGGGCTGCCCGATCAGAACTTGTACCTTGTCGACAAGGACACCATGACGCGTGTATACGGAAACTCCGTGTCGAATCAGACGAAGGTGCTTGACGAAGTGCAACTTTTGACGGACCCCTTTACGAAGGCGCGCTCCCGCCGCTCCTTGTCGGCCTCTTCCAGCTCACCGTATGCGTAGTGAGCATACCTCCTGGTATCCGCTATCTTCCTCTGTTCGTCATTGCGTCGCTTTCTGCTCGAATATTAGTATGTTTCCTGTATTTCCGTCGGATACGTTGTGCAACCAAAGGTGTTTTTTTTTACTCGTGTATCCCCTGGCGTGCGTGTTTGCGGACATGCATGATGCCTGTCCGCATTCACGTCGGCTAGAGTATATATATCGTGGTTTCGGCTCATTATCGCCAGCTTGCGAGGTAAGATGACCTACAGCCCGTTCGTTGTAAAATCCTGCAAGCTGATGTGAACCTCAGTCGTGCTGAATATTGAATATTTGAATGCTCAAGGTCACACAGCGCGATGCACGAAACGTGAGGAGACCTAGACGCCTGTGTGTGGACGGTGACGCGTCTCCATCATACAACTTTGCAGCTCTCTACGACTAACCTCTCGCCACGTCTGCCTCCTCGACGAACGGCTCCTTGTTGCGAGCATAGTCATCTTAGGATAGACGGAGTATTTCAGGGGGTTCCCACAATATTTAGGTGTAAGACAGACTTTTGGAAATTTTCGTCCATCGCTTGTTTAAGGCTGACGTAGACATCCTTCTAGCTTTTGTGAGGTCAAACAAGCACACCTTCTCTACATCTCATACCCACGAAGCTATTCTCACCAGGAGAAGAGGCGTCACAGGAGGGACAGAGGTCATAGCGAGAAGTAGTCGTCGGGCGTATAATGTATGAGCACAACACTGCTCGTTTCTTCAAAGCTGACGAGACGCTCTTTCATTCATTATAGATTGACAGTAGCGCAAGTCTCCAACCTTGTTAACTTAAAGCAGTGTCAATCATCGCAGCTGTGATTGCCATACACGTCCTACAGGTCTGTGAGATTCGAATATTCATCATCTCTTGAGTGACCGACCGGGACGCCTTCGTCTTCCACTTTTGTAGGCTCCATTACGAGACGCTATGCTATCAGTGCTAGCTCTAGTTAAATGCTTTGGGTCATTGGGCTTCATCTTGGCAGGCGCACTAACACCTGCGGGCCCTTTCTTGCTACCGGTGGGGGCTTCATTGGGGACGGAGTGCGTCAGGGAGCTGTGGAAGTTCGCACAGCCTGAAAACATTGGCGAAAACCCGGTTCATAGTTGGATCAAGCAGGGAGGACACAGTGACTCATGGAGCTCTCCATCGTGGCCGAAGCCCATCATCGCTCCTACTCCAGAAGATCTGAAAGCTATAAAGACACGGCTGGAATTCCAAGATGGCATGTTTCATATGGCCGTAGTGGGCACCGCTGGCAGCGGTAAATCATCTCTGATCAATGCATTCCGCGGCCTCCGGAACGGGGACGCAGGTGCGGCTCCCACCGGAACGGTAGAGACGACGATGAATATCACTCGCTATCCCGATCCCGATCCCGACAAACCATATGTCTGGTATGACGTCCCCGGCGCAGGTACTCTCAACACTCCCGGGGAGCGTTATTTCCATGACCAGGGATTGTACGCGTTTGATGGCATCATCGTCTTGTTCGACATACGCTTCACACAGATCGACGTTGAGATCCTCCGTAACAGCGCGAGATTCAATATTCCTACATACATTGTGCGTTCCAAGTCGTTACAACACATCCGGAACGTTATGGGGGACATGCCATGCGACGGTGGATCGAAGTGTAACGAAGCCAGACAGTGGAAGAAGGCTCGTACGAAGTATGTTGAAGATACACGCAAAAATGTCAAGCAAATCCTGGCCAGGGCTGAGCTCAAGGAGCAGCGATGCTATCTTGTGGACAAGGACGTCTTGGTTGGTTTGATCAACCCACAAAAGCATATGCCTCAAGAAGACCGTACGCAGAAGGATGACTCGTTGGAAAATGCCATTGACGAAATACCGTTGATTGTGGACCTCCTTCGCAATAATCTCGTCAGCCGAGCCAGGCCTCTGGTTCAAAAATACCTCGACGAGATTAGCAGTTACTTTCCTGATTGGCAGGTGGCCATGCCTGAGTTGCGAGACGTCTTTCCTCGATGACGTCCCCATGGAAAGGTCTATCTTGATGGCCGCGCCTTCCGGCTCACAGGCAGAGCTGCCGTCTCTCACTGGGCTCCTTGCGACTTCTTGCGCTACAGATCCGTCCTCCTTATCGTTGATGAACCTCTCTCGATTTCCTCGTGTATTGACATTCCCCCATCTTGTTGACTGCGATCAGTATTAATGCTAGCTCTCGCTGCATCCCCTGATTCTACCGGTTTATGTATTGTACGTGAAAATGGCTTGCTCTCTTGTATTCACAATATCAATCCATGCCTCGTATCACCCTGCTTGTGTCGCGCGGACACCGGGAGGTAAGTCAGTACGTGCACGAGCTGGTGTGCGGCATCAAGGGATCAGCATAGATGCGTAATTGGCTTTCTTTGACTGACCTTCATCAACGTGCGAGTCCTTAAACAAAAACTGTATGACATCTGCAACCATGATTATACTATGAGGGAATATGTAGGCCACGTAGTGCTCTATAGCGCATTATAGCCGCTCATAGTATATTTCAGTTCCAGATGGATGTCGTTCAACACCTCACACGTACTAATCTGTAGGTCTTCCTTGCGGCCTCCTGGCATGCATGACGGCGGTACGCGATCTATCTGCATCTTCCACACATGGACTAGGGAAGCAGAATGTTATCTAGAGCAGTCAGGAGTCTGCATACATCATGGACGCTATCAACCATAAATCTGGGAATTCTCGGAAGTTGATCAGCGTATAAACGCTCTGCAAGTGTGTTCAATAGAGTAACGAAGTATAAGGAGTTAACTATGGCATATCCGCTCTGCAAGCATGATAGGTGGGTCGCTAAGAAAGTCATCTCCTAACCTGAACAGCGCTGAGTGCGAGCACATGAGTGCGCTTGATCAGTACGTCCCGGCGTCCATTCTCAGGTCAGATACCTCAGACGAGAAAAACGTATTTGTCCATAACGTTACCTACAAATACATGGTGAATACGCTCCCTTCATTTACCAATAAGCCCCAATGACTACGCATGAAGCCCACACAGAAGTCCTTTCTCAAACCAGTTTTTTATCTTCAGCAATTCCCAGATCCTCACCCGTCACTCCCGCAGAACCAGATAAGACAGCCGCCGCCATCTGCCGGCGTTGAGCGGCGTCGCTGCTGGTGTCCGGATCATCGACGAATGCATGAGCGTGGATCTTCTTTTCGAGACGTTCGACACCTGAATGATATACTTTGAGTCATTACACCATATTCGTTTCGTCCAGACTGCAAACTACATACCCTTGTACAGGGGAGCTGATATCCTGTCGTCAGAACACATACCATCAGATTCTCACGAAGTAAACTCACCCTCGTTTACATTAGGATCTCTCCTTTTCTCCTGTTGGGGAGGTACGAGGAATGCTGCGCCTTCCGATGTCGTGTTTGTGCTCTGAGATTGTGGAGGCATCTCATGGTCAACGGGGAGCCTCCCTTTCCACTGATTTGCGGTTGATTTCTCTTCCTGCTGCGGAACGAGATGGCTCATGATAAACGAGAAGTTGTGCGTGGAAGTCGTTCAAGTGGGATGGGAGGATGTGGTGTAAAGAAAAGTGTAATGAGCGACCATAGGGTTTATATATGCGCGGTGTTGGGCGAAGGTGCGTGACTGACATCACATCATGTCGTAGGACGACGCGCCACTTCCCCATTCGAGAGAACGGGCCACCAAGATCACGTGGTCGCGTTTGGTGGCGAACAGCGACGAGCGCTAATGGACTTCACCCGGCGTCCGACTCGCGATAATGTCTGCACTTCCTCTGCGCCGGAGTACCCGTCTGGCCTCTGCAGCTCGGGTCCTAACAGCTGGAAAGGCTGCTCGCAATTCCGTAAAACACACTGAGGACACAGAAGCAGCGGCGATAGATAGCCCCAGACCAGCCAAACGTGCTCGAAAGGCAAAGACGCGAACACAAGTCAAAGTAGCATCGGAGGACTCAGGAAAAAAGCTGGTCGACGATGTTGAGGATGAGGTACCGAAACCGAAGCGGGTCCGTCCGAAAGCTGTGCTTGTTGAGCCCGTTCCTACGGATTTCGCTCCGAGAGCTGTAAACGCGTGGAAGATCGGCCCACATGTCTCGGGTGCAGGAGGAGTTGAGAATACCATCGTAAATGCCGCGGCAGTTGGGTGAGAGCAAATGTGATGAAGCTATTGTGGTAACTGACTCGTCGCTAGTGCGAATGCGTTTGCAGTGTTCGTCAAGTCGCAGCGGAAATGGGTTTCATCGCCCCTTACCAGCGAGTCTATCGCCTCGTTCAAGTCACGGATGAAGGCGTTTGGATATAGCCCATCTCATATATTACCACATGGAAGCTATCTCATAAATCTTGGCAACCCCGACGAGTGTGCACTTCTGATTGTTTTCCCCGTGACAAGTGAGATCTGATTCCTACCTGCAGAGAGAAACGAGAGAAGTCGTACCAGTGTTTCCTGGATGACCTGAAGAGATGTGAAGAGCTTGGTCTGCATCTGTACAACTTTCAGTGAGACTCCTCCGTCGCCGACTGTCACATCCCGTAGCTTATACATCTGACAAATTGTTAGCCCGGGCTCCTCGGTCGGCCGAGCGACAACAGAAGAGTCTCTCTCCTTCATTGCCGAGTGTATCAACAGAGCCCATGAGGAGACTAAGGCGGTGGTGATCATTCTGGAGAACATGGTCCGTGATTTCCTGCCTTTTCTATGCACGTAATTGAGCGAGCGGATGACCATAAGGCCGGTGCAGGCAGCGTAGTTGGCTCGCACTTCTCAGAGCTGGGAGAGATTATCAAGCAGGTAGAGAACAAGAGCAGAGTCGGAGTCTGCCTGGATACATGTGCGTGGCTCAAGTCTCGACTTATCATCGGCATGAATTGTCTGATTATGAACTTTAGGTCATACGTTTGCTGCGGTACGTAGTATCGGATTTCACACAGAGGCAACGTCTCATCTCTACCGGCCGTGAAGGGCTACGACATCAGAACGAAAGATGGATGGAAGTAAGTTGCGCTACCGCGGGTCCTCAAAGGTGTCAAACTCAATTGACGACCCCGTTTTTCTAGCGACACGAGTGAGTGGCCAACCTGGACCACTCTTACTTGTATCTCTAAAGAGTGCGCGTCTCAGTGACCGAGTTTGAGCGCGAAATCGGCCCACAGTACCTCCGCGGCATGCACATCAACGACTCGAAGGCTGCTCTGGGAAGCAAAAAGGACCGGCACCAAAACATCGGGCTGTACGTGGTTGCACTTCATAACAACGTCTCGTTAGACAAATCAGAACCAGAACTGACCATGCAATGCGCTCTACAGCGGTGAGCTCGGCCTCACTACCTTCGCCCACATCCTCTCGGACCCGCGTACCAAGGACATTCCGCTCATCCTCGAGACGCCCGCGTTCGACACCACCACCACTCCGGGCGGCGACGTGTGGAGAAAGGAAATCGAAGTCCTCAACCGTTTCTCAACCCTTGCGAAAGAGAAGGACGCGGACCTGGAGGGGTGGACGGCGGAGATCGCGGCGGTGGTCAAGAAGGCGAGCGTGGCAACGGATGCAAAGGGGCGGAAGGTGAGCACCGGGAAGAGGAAGACGCGGAAGCGGAATGCGAAGAAGTTGGAGGAGGGGGAGGAGGAGGAAGACAGCGAGGATGAAGAGTCGGTGTGAGAGCTCCGGCGGACGTGGGCATGGCTGATTGTGAGCACATGTACTGTTATATATCGTACCTCAAATTGCGTTTGCGGAAAGGATCTGTTGTATTGTAGACTGTGAATGTTATTTTTCGTTAATCACGTCTCACCGTCGGTCACTTGCGTTCTGAATAAACTTCAGTCAGCTGGATTGCTGGCTTGTGGATATCGCGGCACTTCCTTTCTATCGGCGACAACTGGTGCTGACCATGACCAAGGAGAATGTTTGTGGCGATGGACAGACCAACGGCATTCCTTACAGTCAACCTATGCTCGTAACTGTACTACGCGATAGAATTGGCTGAGATACAGAGCTACATGTATGGCTTCCGCCAGCGTAGACCACGATTCCAATTGCCAGGATCTCATAGGTACATCAACCGTACACCATCACGAGATACTCTTGAAACAGATGCTCTTTTCCGAAGCACGGGATCATCGCTGCATCACACTTTTGAGGAATGAATGCACATAAAAAAGAGCGGAACTCACCAGGCGAGCCCAATTTGACCTTGCCACATTGCCACGAGACACCCTTTCCGAAATGGGCCTGGGCAACGTAAAGATGTTCTCCATTTGCTTCATATCCCGCTCTACGCAGTTCAGTGCGACATATTCATTTGCGATAATGAAACTGACGCACTGCACTGGAACACTGTCGCCCAAAAGAACAGGGTCGAAAGCTCCTCTCACATGCACCCACTTCACAGCAGCGCTGTGACCAGTGAGAAGCTCGAAGTTGTTTTCCTTCTGCAAATGGCGGAGTAGTTATCGAGGGATGATGAACAACAATGGGCTTTCGAACATGCTCGACGCACCCAGATTTCCTTGCCATCATAGGAGATCCAACACTGCGTGTCGATACCTTTGCCCGGATCTTAATCACAGTGTCTTTGAGCAAGATCGGGCTCAGAAAGTACACGATAAAACGTACGAAGACCGCCCTGTGAAAGTAGATAATATCACGATAAAGTCGTTAGGAACGGCTACAACAACTGACCTGGTAGAAAGCACGCGCAACATAGGTACTTGAACCATCTCTCGTATGGACAGCATGTCGAATGCAATTCTTGGGTAGCACATCTTTTGATGCCGCAACCTGTGATAGCAGCAGTCATAAGTATTCATCATCGTCGCGCACGACAAGATATATTCACCCAAATAAGCGCAGTCAGACTGTTGTTAAACAGATCCGACGCGCTCTCAAACTTGACCGGTCCCATGCCTTCAGTCTAAAGGGAAAAAAAAGGAAAACGTTGACCATCTTGTTAAAAAATGACTTACCGGAACTGTACCCCATTCAGTCTTGCAAAACGTTTCAAACTCATTCAACTCGGGGCATCGCGGTCTCCACCCTTCACCAAACATTTCATTTAGTGTATCCAGTGTGACCGCAGACTTTGGATCTCGTAGCAGTTTCGGCGATGCATAGAGGCTGCTGTGAAACACAGAGTCACTCGTGATCTGCCCATTATCAAGACGTGTCTTTGGCCCAATCAATTCCTTCTTGGCCTCGTTTTGCTCCCCATACGCATTGTGAGGCTGAGACATGCCCCAGGTTTCAGGCTTCTTTTGAGCGCTCTGCCGAAGGAAATCGAGGTCAAGGTCTATAAATTGCTTGATCTCTCCCTAGCATCGTATGAGAAAGTGTTAACAAGAACGCATGAAACTTAAATACGCACCGCCATCCAAAATAGGGCAATATCGGCTAGCTCATGGCGTTCGTACCCGCCGCCGACGTCAGAATGAGCGCCCGGGAACCAGATCTAATGACAGAGTCACAAGGAGAGACCAGTGTGTCGGAACATGTGCTCTCAATCGTCCGAAGCATTAATAACTCACTTGCTTGAGAACCTGATTCTTGTTTCGACCGGCGTCGGATACAAGATCACCACCAGGCACAGTCCACAGTATGGGAAGGAACTTGTCTCGATTCTCGTGCAGGGACAACGCATGAAGAGCAATGTCGATCCTGCTCGGCAGGGAAGTGTCTTTGATTTTCAAGGCATCTATGGTTCCCAAGACCGGACTGGCTGTGTCCCAGACACCAACACATCTGTAAGATGTGAGAAGTAGTTCATAAATCAGTGATGGAAGAGGTGGGTCGCGGGGCTTACTTTATATGGACATTTGTTCGAGTACCGATCGGGATGCGGGGTGTTTTGCCGTCAACAAGCTCCTTCCATATCTCAAAGAAGTACCCAAGTTGCTCGTGGTCCAGCAGCCCGATCTTATCCTGAAAACGTTTGACGTGTGCATATAATGAGACTGCTGAAACAAATCATCGTTGGAAGAATCTTACTATGAGGCCCGACAACTTTCGAGCAATGTATGCGCCCCTACGTCCCTTTATGAATGTTCTACCATGTACTCGAGAGTGTAGACCTACGTCGAGAACCTGGATAATGTGGGGATTCTTAGTAAATGTCACATGCTCTCAAAAATCGCACCATTACCCAAAAATGCAAATCTCGTCGCCTTCATCAAAGTTCTGTGCAATGAAAGCATATGCATCCCTGACTTTATTCGCTGAAGATTCGGCATTATCATAGGAACACATGAAAATATTATCGAATCTTACTTACCGACAGCTGTGGCAAAGACCTCTACGGCCAGCGATAAGAAGTATTGCATCATTAAGGTAGTATTAATGCAGACAGCAGTCAAAACCTACGGATTGCAGTGGTTCCCATGACAGGATCACCCTTGAAATTTGCGTCACTTCCAACACCAGCTTGATAAAACACGATCTGACGACGGCCATACCTACGGGCTATATTGAATATGGCGATAAGTTCAAAGGAGGTCCATTTACCCCGTTCGGTTTTTGATCGCACGTGCTGCGTTTCGCCTGTTAACCGAGAAACCGAAGAGGACATAAAGGTCCACGTACAGAGCCTCAAGACATTTGTTGCATATTGTTTCCCAGATCTACCATCTTTGAGTCCATCCTCTGAGGTTGAAAAGAAACGGGAATGCGAATTTATTCTGGGCAGTAGGGTGCAGGAATTACCCACTCGGAAGTGACACTCACCTACACCATCAGAGAGGTTGCCGTCCGTACCAGCGCCGTCGCAAAAAATCAAAAGCATTTTCGACATCATTCGCAAGTCAGAGACCTGTGCAGGTGAAACGCTTTATGAGAATGGCCCTTGGAGGAGGGTTGGGGGACGTCTAGCTAACAACGTGTGCTTTAAGAACTAGAAGACACGCGTCTTGCGCGTGGACCGCTTAATAAGGGTGCGCGTCACCGTCGCAAGGTAATGTGGGTCCCTAACATATAACAATGCACAGTATCGGTTAGTGAAGTTACTGAAATATCGCGTCTTCATCAATCATCAGTGAAGTATCTCAAACATGCTGCAGCATTATCTGTACGAGAACCCGCAGTACCAACTGGGGACTCCATACGTGCAGACTATCATAACCTCATGGATACCATACCTCAACACACCAGGTATACATGCAACGGCCGTCGAAAAAATCGAATGTCCGAGCAGGCCGCACCAAATTGCGCGAGATCAGTGTGCAGACAGCCTAGTTGTAGTCGTCCAAAAGATCCAATTCGATATCCTCATCCGGTAACAAACAATTCGCGTACGCCTATGAAGCCGGTGTCAACAACCATTCATCCTCCTTGAAGCTTCCGTTCACCCAGATCTGCACATCTTTACTCACCTGCAGCTCCTCTTCATCCATCGGAACCTCTGCACTCGTCTCGGCTGAGACCACGTCCTGCACCGCCGCTTTCATCGCATTGCTATCCGCATGGTCTGTATTCGAAAGTTGAGCTTGCAGTGCCTCCCAATCGCGCTCTGGCACCGTTGGCTTATAAGCGCCAATATTTGCGAGGGCGTCTGCGCCTTCGTTGCCCTCTTCACCCGCGTGACCGCGCACATACTCCAGATGCACCTGATCATTCAAGTGTTTGTCAGGATGTCGACTTTGCTTTGTGTGCTTAAGACGGGATGGTTTACTTTTTGTCCTTCTAACGCGCGCTGGGCGAGAAGCGCGTTGAGGTAGTATATTAATTGTACGTTCTTGACAGGATCGCCTTTTGCCGTTTTAAAGCCATTATCGAGCCACTTTGGTAACCATGTTCGTAGACCTGGCCATGCCGATGTCAAAGTGAGAACAGGACAGAATCAGATTGAAGACTAACATTTGATAGAATACTGCGAGTCCGTCTTGATTATGAGCGGATTCTTGTTATGAGGGGCCGTCTCCAAAACGCGCACAATGGCCTGCATTTAATGATTCTCAATGCTCGAGTCAAGACGTACAACGCGCGAATACGAGACATGTGTTGGATACTCACGATGAGCTCTGCACGATTGTTCGTCTGAGAGCCCGGACATCGCTCTGCAAGGTTTCTAGACATAGCAGCATGGTCAATCAAATAGTTTGAAAGGACTGGAGATGGCGAAAAACCTGGGATCACTCCTTCCCCACCATACGCCTATTCCAGCAACGGACTCCGCCTGCCCATTTCCCTTGCACGCACCATCGCAGTAGACAATCGTACATCCGCCGTCATCCGCAGGCGACTCTACCTTATTCTCGATAGCTCGTTGAAATGGTGCAGGCGTAGGGGTTGTCTCCTCAGGCAGAGTCCACTTGATACCGAACCTCGCAAGGTACTCCTCCGCCTCCGCCGCAGACCTGAGCTTTTTGAAACGTGCAGCAGGGAACCCTGTAGTCTGCTCCCGGCACTCGTCCCTGGTGGCTAGTTCAGTGCATACCATAGACCGCGCACATTACATACCATGTCATGTAGACACCGGGGGCGCGGCCCTTCGCTACGGCGTAGAAGGCGACCTTGTTCGACATGACCGTCGCTGAGATGACTGTAGCAAACGATTGAGATTGTGTTCTAGGGCGTGGTTCGCACAACGTCTTGAGTGCGAATCGATGAAATGCGCAACGAGAGATTTGCATATAGAAGGCACCTTCGATGCTAGATGGCCCGCGATAAGGCCATCTGAGTCTTGACTAGGATTGGTTGTTAGTTGGCTCGTACACACACCTGCGGCGGTGGAGCTCAATTGGCGAGCTTATAGTGCAGCCTGAAGTACATCCAACGTCGTGAAGGCAAGTTTTCGCTTGAGATCAGTTTCTGACATCGCTGCAAACATCGCTGCTCTGCCCATAGTAAGGAGTGCGGCGAGTCACGTGATATATTGACGCGGTCACGCACTGCAGAAACGCGCCTCCAACAGGCTGTTGCTGGACTTCAGCTTCAGACTGAAGAAGCGAATACAAAGAGGCTTTCGTGATCTATTTTGCCACCAAGTGGTACATCTCAGATGATGCATGCGACGTCTCACTAGCTGATTTGCAACCTTGTCAAGTTTCTCGCATTTGCGATGGTTGATTGAGTATTTGTAGGCCACATCAGCCTGGGGAAGATCCTGAACAGGACGTTCGCCTGTCCTTCCAGCTTCGCTTTCAATGATTGTTGCTTCTCAAAGTGTGCTTTCAAACCCATGGGGCAAAAACAATACGAATTAGTCTTTCACATGATCAGCGTACACGTCATTCAATCTATCTCTCAATACTGGTTGAGAACAGCGAAATGACCAATCTCTATACTATACAATGATATCTCGACATGCCGTTCAGCAATGCACCCGATCCTATTCCGAAGACAACAAAGTGACCGTTGAACAGACAACCCTCAGACTTGCCAAACATTTCAAAACCTAGGTCTTCCCCGCTTCATGATCCGCGATCCACGGCATCACTGCAGGGCAATACACATCAGCAAACGATCAACTCTCGATGAGACGGCTGCTTCCTGTCAAGACTCACTCCAACCATCAAGCAGTCTAAGCCCAGCCCTTCCACGGTTCACACTTCGCGCAGCTGCCTGCAGCGCGGCGTCACTCGCCTCAACATCCACACGCGCCATCAGCGCCCCCCAGTCACGCACCGGGACATCGGACTCCATCGCACCCTGTTTGGCCAGCTTATCGGCACCCAAATTGCCTTCGATGCCAGAATGACCGGGGACGTGTCGCAAATGCACCTGATCACACACAGTTGACAGGGTCAGATGGTAGTTCGTTCAGAGTATGGAAACACACCTTTTGTCCTTCCAGAGCGCGTTGAGTAAGCAAACCGTCGAGATAGCGCATCATATCGGCATCTTTGACGGGCTTGAGCCGGGGACCTTCGCTATCCCATCTCGGTAGCCACAGTCGTAAACCTGCAAAGACAAAGACCTCCCCTCAGCCATAGCTGCAAGAAGACGCTGGAGATTATGAAAGGCCCACATTGGATACAAGACCGAGAATCGGTCTTTATGATGAATGGCTTGCGGGTGTGAGGTGCCGTCTCGAGGACGCGCACTATCGCCTGCATTCAGACCTTGCATTGAGCCGAAAGCCGTTTGAAGCACGTAAACTCACGTAGAGCTCAGCACGAGTGCTTGTCGCTTCGCCTGGGCATCTCTCTGCGAGATTTCTGACGAAGCCGGTCAGACCATCGCACAGAATTGCTTCTCATCTGAGTCCCAACTCACCTCGGATCGTTCTCACCCCACCATACGCCGATCCCCGCGCGATCTTGCCCTTGCTGGTTCTTCGTACAGGAGCCATCCACATAGATAACATCATGCTCGGCATCGAAAGCATCGACATATGCACGCGCTTGCTCCTCGCTCCGGAACTTCTTCCATCTCGCGCCGGGAAAGCCTAAGACATGGTCACTACACTCGCGCCTGCCAGTGGCAGTTTCATTAGACGGTGATCCCTGTACGGGGAGATAACAGACCATGATCCATAAACACCAGGCCCGCGTCCCTCAGCAACAGCGTAGAACCATAGCTCATCACGGTTGGACGTGCTATTGAAGGGGTCCAGCTTAGGCAGCGGCACGGCCGTTGCCCCCCGGCTGGAATCTTCCATTGGACACCAAACGTGACGAGGTAGACAACTGCTTCTGCCGCGGTCGCGACCTTCTTGTATCGTGCGCCGAAAAAGCCTGAAGTATGCTTCTTGCACTCATCCCTGGGGCGACACGCTCAGCGAGTAACATCAAAAGCGAGAGATGATATACCATGACGAGTAGACACCGGGAGTACGGCCTACCGCTACAGCATAGTATCCGAATTTGACGGTGTTGCTCTGGCCCTTGATAGACAGCGATACAGCTGCGGCGTTCGTGGAGGTCTCTCGTTCGACACTGAAGGATGCGACGTAGGCATTCGCCTCAGCATTGCTCTCAAACTTCTTATATTGAGCGCCGGAGAAACCGAGCGTATGTTGCTTGCACTCGTCCCTATCGATAGACCGCGTGAGTGGCCACAGCCATTCCTCCGAGGTGAAGTTGATACCATGAGATGTATACACCAGGAACGCGCCCCTTCGCCACAGCATAGAAGAACTTGGGTTTATTAATCGCACCAGTTTGATGAAAGTAAGCCAAATTGGATGTTCTGCAGGTGCTGCTTTGAAGCAGGGCACCATGTGAGAGCCTGGACACCATCGGACGCGTCGATCGATGGACGATCCTGCCGTTCGCGTTCAACTTTGTCATACCCATTGGAAGTGTCGCGACTGCACTCGAGAGCTCAACTGGATGCACATATGATGAGGGCTAAGCTAAAGAGTGACAGCGCATGTGGACAAAATTGATATTGCAGACTAAGAACTTAAGTTCAACGTTGAACGTTAACGCCTGCGCGTGCCGTGATGTGTTTGTACCTATTTGATCCCGCTACGATAGCCGTAAGTTCCTTCTATCTCTGCAAAGAGGACATTTCTGCAAATCTCTTTGGAAAGACTGTAGATACTCTGAACAATCTCTCATAGACGTTGAATGACACGGGTGAGCCGCCTCAGAGCTGTTAGAGCGGCACGGGTACTTACAGCCACAGACGCGTTATGACGCGTTTGACGCCGGTGCCAAAGTGTGTGCGTAGATCATCCGTGGACCTCAACTAATGCTAGGAAGTAGCGTTATTCCAGTCCTGGGCCTGATGCATGCCTGATGGGTAGACGATGCATAGAATGATGTGATTACCAGTGAGGCCAACCATCCATCGATGGTCACTTCAAGTTTAGGCAACAATCCTCACGGTACTGGGTTGTAGAACTTAGTGCTTAGCCCTCTGTCTACACCCACTCTTCAGTCGCAAACACCACAACAGCTGATATAGTGTTTCAATTAGTTTAGAACTGAAGGAGATGTGCGTCACAGACGTCGATACGCGTGTGTGGCGCCCCACGTGATGTGTGAACGCGGTCACGCGACACCAAAAAGTCGCGTCCGACCGACAGTGTCAATACTGTCGACCTACGCTCCTTCTACCTTCACATCAAAATCGCGAAGCACCACGAAGCATCACAGAAATATCACCGGAATAGCCTTCGCACAACGCGGGGCCCCGCCCCTGCTCGACCTCCAGACATAGCCCAACATATTCCTGGATCTCTAAGTATAGAACACCAACTGATCAGCACGCACCGCGCCCGATCGGAAACGTTCAACACGCACTCTCCGGGCATCTATCAGGTACACCCACAAACACCAACCGCGCCTCCGCTTCACAGACTACAAGCCGGCTAGCAGAAGGTACGCGCGCGTACAGTGCGCGCGCGTCGGATCCCGCCAAGTCTGAGAAGCCATGGACGGAGCCCTGGCTCGTGCAAGCGCTGTGTGGCTGCCATTGGCTGTTGGACGCCGCTCGGTGTACAACGTTTGTGTGATGAGGATGCCAGTGTCCGGTGAGGTCGGGTTTCTTCCTGGTGACCAGGCCGGCGGTTTGAGCTGTCAGCGTCGATGAGATTGTCGGCAGATTGAGGTTTGTGTTGAATGAGCGGGTTCGTGCGTTCGAGTCCTAACGCGAATGTGCACGCGTGAAACGATGGATCGCTTCCTTTGATAGTCTCATCAAGTAGCAGGCTTCCACTCGAAATGAGTACCACAGCTTCTCCCTTGCCAAAACGTTCAGTGTTGGGGGGAGGGGTGTCTCCAGTGAGCAGATTCGTGCGCACCTGATCCAACCATATGGCGCGCTGACAGATTGACGGTTTTTCGCCTGCCCGAGAGTACCGGAATCCGAGATTGCCGGGTACAACGTCTGCAGGCGCAGTCCCTCAGGTGAGCGGTTTTCGTGCGTACGTTCTCTGGCACATCGTGGACGACTGGAACCCCATGGGTGCGTGAACATCCCTCAGATTACGTTCCGGTGACATCTTAGGCAGCGACATGGGCATGAAGGGTGCAGGAACCATCTACCCGGCGTCTCGGACTTGTTGTCTTTCGTTGCTCCGTTCAACACCGAAAAGCAAGGACCAGGGTCGGGAATAGCCTACAACGCCGAAGGTACGATCCCGGACGGGCATCGTGAGAGCCAATGAACGAGTTGGAATCGGGCACCTCGGGATGTTGCGAAATCTCTTGGCACGGCTAATCCGAATTTGGAAGGAGGAACAACGCCTCTTGCACTCTAGCCGCACCTGGAGTGCCCGTCTCAGAATTAGATTCGCTCATGCTCATCCTTCCGCCAGGCAACTCTCCTTGCATGCTTCCTCACGCATAACCATCAGCTTCGATAGCCTCCATGTATCATGCATTATGGCTCATCGACATCAGCCAGAGTCTACTCGGCGAAACGCTCGCGGATGTACGGTAAACCGATCGCCGGAAGTCGCTATCTAATGGATGGAAACCACTCAACGTGGAAGTGATTGGGTGGGAAACGCTGCGACAGATCCGCCAGCACCCGACCCCGACGCACAGCATTAAAGTAAGAGCGCGCAGTGTCAGTCGGGCTCACCTGAAAGGCAAGTTTCCTGGTCGGTCGATGTCGGCTCTGCGGCCTTCAACGGGTATCCGTCATGCGGATGTTCCGCACTGCTTTACAGCCGCGCAGCGCAAATCCAGGGGTGCTGCATCTCCTGGGCGATAGGCCGTGTCCACATGTGCTCAGAATGGACGTGTATCCGAGCTGGCTGAACAAGCATCACAATGGAGCGCACGGTGAAGCGGCGTTATCTGCTCAATCTTTGCGTGATTAGCGCGATTGTCGCCGCGAAGGTCGACGGGTAATAGCAGACCGGTGGTGGAGACGCGTTTGGGCGACAGGGAGACCGAGCGCGCAAGCCATGCGAGCGGTATGAGACGAGACCGGGAGTCGGATGGGTAGTTCTAGTCGTCGAGTACTGCTGCACGTTGTGGTGAGAAAGCGAGAGATTCGTCGTCGCAGGCGCATGTGCGTGCTCACAGATTCCGAGCTGCAAATAAAGGGGGTAATTAGCACGAAATGACCCGAGCGCAACGCAACTGCGGCCAAGGGGTTCTTTCTGGAAGCCTGTTTCCGCGATTCGAATCGAGCGAAAGCAGCGTTCTAGGTTTGATGGCGATCGATGTCATCGTTTGATGTATCGGAACCGGGTGTAGTCTGTGCGCGCGCTCCGGAGGGATGGGCAAGGTGCGAGTCTACGTACAGAGTCGAGGATGAGCACAGGGAAGAGTCCAGCGTCGCCGAGACAGACAATATGCTGGTGAACGGCGGAACGGGCGGATTTCCATATGCGGATTGACCGGCCTGCGCCCAGCCGGGCTGTCGGAGAGGGTTGTGGCTGAAGTCGGACTGGTCGGTTCTGGGCTTTCCCTGCGTGCTCCTCTCATCCAGTCCCCGCCTGCGTCGACCTATGATGACTGCCTGGATCACCTGTCGCGCATACACCGCTCCATAATTCCATAGCGTTGTTCACATGTCCTCAGGCTTGGCTAGCAAGCGAGCATTTCGCGAGGTTGGCGTCGTTAACGAGCATGCTCCGAGGTGGAGAGCACTTCTCGCATCTCGCACTCGACCTGGTCTGCGTTTTTTTGTCGGACGAATGGTGCGAGGCGTTTTCCAAATATGTCAGACTTTCTCACAGTGAATGGATTGTAGCTCCGAGCCTCCGCCCATCGCCCGCCTCTACCCGCCTTGGCTCTATATAATGGTTCCTCAGCCACCCAAGGTTTCCACTTTCTCTTCTCCCCTTCGCCGCATTCGACGGTCCCCGTCCGTCTGCATTTCTTTTTTCTTCTCCTTACGACCTATCATATTCCATCATGACTGTCAACTCCTCTCCCAGCGAAACCGCCACAATAGTTCCCGATGAGGCCCCCCAGTATATACCGGCAGACGGCGACGACAATGAACTGAGCCAACCCATGACTCACGATCGCACTCGGGCAGATCTGAGTTTCCCCTTCACCACTACCGATGTCGAACGCGGAGGATTCACCGATGAATACCGTACCACCTCCAAAACCGGTTATATGCAGGCCGATCTCGCCCTGCGACCGATCCCCACTCATGTCTCAGAGCTTCCCGGTGCTCTTCGGGATCCAGAAAAGGCCGCACAACTAAAGGATATGAAGTTGGTGACCTGGCTTCCAAACGACCCGGAGGATCCGCGGAATTGGTCAGATCTCTACCGCTGGTGTATGTCCGTTTCGTTCATTTTACTGCTTACGGGCCGCTGATTCTTTATGACTAGATCTTACCGGCGTTTGTGCGCTTACTGTCGTTTGCGCTGCGTTCGGTAGCGCCGTCGTTACCGGTGATTTCAAAGACATAGAGGATGAATTTCACGTTGGGGAGGTCGTTATCGCGTTGACGGTATCGTTGATGGTGGTTGGTTTCGGTATCGGTCCGCTGATATGGGCGCCATTGGTGAGTTCACTTTTGCTTTGCCAGCTATCTCATGTCGGCTTACAAGGATTTAGAGTGAGCTGATGGGACGGAGACCGATTTGGATTGGCCCCGCTTTCCTCTATGTTAGTAAGTGTGCATTCTACCCGGTCAGGAGGTGCCGATTCTCATTGATCTCCAGTATTCAACATTCCATGTGCTGTTGCGAAGAATATTCAGACGCTTTGTATCTGTCGATTCTTCTGCGGTATCTTCGCCTCGAGTCCTCTCGCCCTCGCTGGCGGTACGATCTCCGATCTTTGGGACAACAACGAGCGTGGATTTGCCATTGCTTTGTTCGCCGCAGCTCCCTACGGTGGACCCGTATTGGGTCCCATCGTCGGTGGTTTCATCGGCGAGAACATCGGCTGGCGTTGGATCATTTGGATCAACATGATCTTCTCCGGCCTTTCGTTCGGCCTCACGTGCACGCTCCCAGAGACATTTGCTCCTACTCTGCTGAAGAAGCGTGCGGCGCGTCTACGGAAGGAGACTGGAAACCCGAACATTACTACTGAGCAGGAGCTGTTCCAGGCTTCTCTGACCCAGATCATCATTGAGACCCTTATTCGTCCGTTCCGTGAGTATCCGATCTTCTTATTCTTACTGTGGTCCACCATATTTACGGCCAATTCAGAGATGCTTGCTACTGAGCCCATCCTGCTGCTCATGTCCTTGTATGTTGCCTTGATCTACGGTCTTCTTGTAAGCGCTACCTTTGTTCTAGCCAATCGGCGTATTCTGACTTCGACCGTAGTACGCCTTCTTCTTCGCTTTCCCTGTCGTCTTTACCGAAGCGTACCACTTTGATGACGGTCACTCCGGTCTCGTGTTCAGCTCCGTCTTGATCGGCTTGTTCATCGCGCTGTTCGTCACCCCGCGCATTGAGGCCGATTATCGGAAGCGCGCGGAGGCGAAGGGCGGGAGGGCGGATCCTGAGGATCGTCTCGTCGGCATGATGATCGGCTGTTGGTTTATTCCAGTTTCCCTGTTCATCTTCGGTTGGACGTCGCCTCCGGCTGTCATGCCCGGAGGTGGCAATTGGGTTGGACCCTGCTCGTCGGGTATCCCGTTCGGCTTTGGCAGTAAGTCTCGTTTCTCGTTGTGAGTGTGCGTGCGTGGCTCACCGCTGGCGTGTGTAGTGGTTATTCTGTACTTTTCTGCCAACGCGTACCTTATTGATGCGTTCCCCGGTTATGTCGCGTCTGCGTTGGCCGCGAAGACCGTTGTTCGTTCCGGCTCTGGTGCTGCGATGCCGCTGTTCATCGAGGCGATGTACCACAATCTCGGCAACGGCTGGGCTGCGTCTACATGGGCGTTCATCTCTATTGCCATGGTACGTCCGACTCATATCATCATTTTTCGTTCTATCGAATAACGCGTCCGTGTCCCTGCAGATTCCTGTACCGTTCCTGTTCTACCGATACGGCAAAGCGATCCGCGCAAAGTCAAAGCGTGCTGCTGCATAGATGCCTTCCGTTCTCTTTCTCGTTCTCTCTGTCCATTCCTTCACAGACTCTGAACTTTCGTCGTTCATACATCCCATCCGTCCATCCATCGTTGCCTGGTCTGACCCCCATCCATCTGTCTACCTCGCTGCAATCAATGTTCCCGTCCCGATTCCCGCAATCATGGCATAGAGGTGCGCGTAGATAGCATGTAATTTATGTTCTATACCCGGTTTTACTTTCGGTATAATCGAATTAATGTGGCCATTTAGTTAGTTGTTGCTGTTGGTTAGTTGATGTCGTAAAGCAGAGTTGTTGGTGCTGTTGAGTCGAAGCAGGATGCGAAGCTTAATATCGTCTGTCGTTCAGAAAAGACGATTTTATAGGTCTGCCTAGGGGAGACAAGATGCGAAGCAGTTTTGCGGTAATTTGGAGAGTGAACGGATCTCTGAGCGCTTACATCGCGTGTGGTCGAAGAGCGCGTTCAACACAAGCTTGAACTTTGTCTCACGACTTTGAGCTCGACTTCTTGCCTTTCAATGAGCACTTTCACGACGTTGTCTCCTACTTGAGTTTCCGTCTATCGCGTGGCTGTATAGGAGGAATATCCACCAGTCGAAAAATGGCAAGCCGACGCGTAGTCCACGATGACCTCCCGTTTGAACCCATGGATCTGCAAGTCATCGGTAATCACCCGGAGCACGTCGACGAGTCCATGCTCTCCATCTCTATCAGCACAAAGGATCGCCTCGACCTTGGAGACGTCGAGGCTGCTGCCCCTAAAGCCACGCTCGGCGCTCTGAGCCCGTTACCCACGGAGCTGTTCGACTTTGTAGTGCAGGATTCCGACTTGCGCACAGTCGCGGCACTGCGTCTCGTAAACAGGCGTGCACGTACGAGCGTTGACGCCTCCGCGCCGTACAAGTACCTCCTCCGACACGCGCCTCACATCGTCGCCGCGCTCGCGCAGACAGGGATCTCGTCATTCTTCACGGTGGATCAGGTCTTCCAGGTGCTTTGCAGCAACAGATGCGTCCAGTGCGATAAGTTCGGTTCCGTGCTCTTCATCCCCGAGTGCCTGCGCTGCTGCTTCAGCTGCTTGCAGAATGTGTCGTGGATGATGCCCATGACCGAGAGCGACGCAAAAGCCGTGTACGGGCTCACCAGGCGCGCACTGGTGGACGTCCCGAGCATGCTGTCTCTCCCCGGAACCTACACGTTCGAGTCCCTCGCCCATCGCAAGCGCTTCCGGTTATACAGCTATAGGATGGTCGAGCTTCACGGGGACGCCGACGTTGTGCTGCGGTACTTGAACAAGGAGGGACTATCGGCGAGAAACCAGTCCTGGCGCCGCCTGTGGGAGCCCGCCCGGAATGGCTCAAAGTTCATCACGTCCGCGCGGTTCATGGCGGGCATCTCCATCCCCTGGTTCGACACCGTGACGCGCACGACGTACGCCGGGTATGCGTGCCGGGGGTGCCAGTTGCGGGTTATGAGGCGGCTGAAGCAGGGCATTGACGTGGCGTTGGTCCCCGAGCTTATGTGTCGGCAGTACCGCATGTACCTGGAGGACGAGCTGCTCGAGCACGCGAAGCACTGTCCGGAGGCACAGGAAATATCCGCACTCGCCAACCTCTCGCGCAAGCTCAGCACTCAGGGTAGCCCGGTGACAGAAGAACAGAGTCAACTCCGTGAGCTGCATAACATTTGATGCCACTCTATGCTCTGACAACATGGGCCATGCGTTACAGTCGAGCAAATGGTCAGCTGTGCTTCAGTCATTTTCTGCTGCCTGTCATGCTGATATCTCTTCACCAGGCACTCGATCTCATAGTGTAGTGATGATTGCCAGGCTGCGCTCGCGTCGTCTGGTTGAATTACACCATTTAGCCGCCCATGACAGCGCTGGCTCGCACAGCTTCGGGACAACAGCACATAATGCCGGAACGGCTTCAGCGGACGGCCTTGCGACATCTTTGGTCCGCAGCCAGCTGAAGACGTCCTTGACGGATAGTATTCTTAGGCCTTTGATCATGTTCGTTACGGTAGGGTGTCCACCAGTATGCTTACAGGATAAACAGATGAGATGCGGATCCGGTGACTACATGTCAAACTACAGCGTAATCAATATGTACCACGATGAATCGATGACCCCTGCGCTATCGCGCCGTTGCTGATTTCGTAAACAGTGGTCGAACTCATCTCACGCCGCAGTCCCACAGTCATCGCTTGTCTTGCTCTCGCTTTTCCTTACTGGATGTGCGTTCCCACGGCGTTTCATGCAGATTTCCGACGCGTATTGCGGTCGACCTAGCTTTTCGTTCGTGTTCTGGACTTCGAACGGAAAATACTTTCACATCAAATCGTCGAGTTGAAGACCAAGCCTCCAAAACAAACTTGACTTCTCCAAATCTCTCAATGAGCATCAATCCTCACAAGATACCCAGTCATTCCCTGTTCGGAACGTGCATTCTATCAGGCACCGCTTGCATCAGTACGGTTTCCACCGACTGTACGGCTTTGAATACGCGCGGCAGCATCCCGGGAGATTCGCCTGCATTGCGGGAACCTTGTTGTGAATATAGAATGCACTGCTGCCTACTGCTACTAATCCACCCGCTGCGGATGTCCCACTTGGCAAATATCATTGCGCGGTCAATTTGTGGTGCCGCTCGAGGATCATTGCCATGGCGTTTCTACACAACTACAAGCAATGTGGATAAGCAGGATTTCCGAAGCTCCAGATTGCGCATGCTTGTCTCTGATCCACGACTGAAGCCACCGGAAACCGCCAAGGCAACCCCCATATTACGTAAGCAAACAAGTAAGGCAGCTGTTGTCGTTCGGACATGGTTATTGTTCTCGCCACAAAGTGACACAAGCGCAACAATAACAGTGAACAATAGCAAAGAAGCGATGCTTTCTATAGAGATAGTAGAGACGGTAAGATACCCTGTTAATCACCGAGAACCACTCTAACCGGGGTTGCAAATAGACTCCATGCCTCGTGTTCAGATCTGCTGCGTCGGACGCTTCGCAGATAAAAATTTTGCTCTTATAAGAGGAACACGCGGTTCGTGGCCCGCAGCCTTCTCCTGGTCCGGGCTCACCACTACTAGCTGGATTTCTGCGGTGCTGGGACACCTGTCTTTCCTCGTCGTATTATCTCGTATACACTGGGCTGCATACGCTTCTTACTCTCCTTGTATTGATACCCTGCTGGCCACCTCCATCATTTTGACTTTCAATAACGATATTCTTAAACGAGCATGCTGTTGAATCCACGAGCATGTACGTATACAAGCAGCTCTGCGTAGTGATCGATACTGATATGGGCGTTTCGCAGATGTCTTCATCGGCCTCAATGTGCTCCGCATCACCAGTATTCTTGCGATGCTACTTGTCTTCGCAAGCAGCATATTCGTGATGGTGAAGGATGTGGAGGCATATAATGACTTCCAATCGGGCAACAGCACCAGTGCGACAGACTGCGACTATATCCCGTACGTTTATTTGACATCGAAGCGGATTGCCATCGCTCATATCCACGGATGCATTGCGCCACAGAGACAGCGACGTCCCCAACCAGACGTTCGGCATCTTCTTCGCAGTGATCAACCGGATTCTCATCATCTTTGAGGTCAACATGCTCATCCTCTCAGAGGTTGGCTGGCCCGCCGTCTTCTTCGACCGGTTCTTCCCCGTGCTAGGCTGCGATTTCGGCGTTGGCCCGCTCGGGCTCTTCCAGTGCCTCATTGGCGCGATGATCCTCTCGCACCACGTCGACGACTTCACGCTCGTCGCCGCGTTCTTCATGTTCGCCGTGGGCTGCGTGAATATGCTAGCGGGGTTGATCTTCCGCGAGAAGGTCAGGATCAGACGGTCGATTCTTGCGTGGCGCGAACGGGCGAAGGACATCCTCCCTACGCACAAGCTCCCGCCACAGCTGGCTCGGCCGGTTGAGGGCTTCGTTGAGAACGTCTTCAGCAGCAAAGGCGAAGGAGAGAAGACACACGAGATCAACCTTCAGGGGCTGAAGGCTGGATTCGGATTTGGAAGGCAGGGTGAGAAGAAGGCTCAACTGAAGGGTGAATAGTTTGAGAATCTCCAAATGCATCCCACAAGCCTTACATTTGCGCTGCAGGATTTCTGATATCCAGACCGCTGGAGACATTACCGCGCTATGCACCTGCGCCTGCACCACAAACTCAACGACCAGCAAGCTCTCGCAGTAGTTCTCACGGTAGTTCTCGCGCAGGCTCGCCAGAACCCCAATTCAAGTCCAGCAAGTACGCGATTTGATGATGATGCACGTACATTGTTTTGTTAGCAACAATCATTCATGAAACGTCACGTCAGACGCCGGACCTTGGGACATTCGCATACTTTAGACACTGCCAGCTATAATGCAGATGAAGACCACCGGGAGTGGCATGACCATAGTGTAGCCATAGTTCGTCGGCAGATTTGATTGTACTATTGATACAATAAATTCTTTCATTCAATGCATGAGACCTGATCCAAGGCAAACTTCGCAAACGTTTGTATCCTTTATGAGGGACAGTGTGCACAGATCAGAATATATGAAAAGAATAAATGTTGGGCTAGCGTGAGAGATCCACGTCTGGATCGTCTTTGTGCTGGGGTCAAGCAGATGTTATGAGTTGCGTGACAGGTATAGTCCGTGCTGATGATGAGAGTAAGCCTTTGAGGGCGGAATGGGCGACCGACCGAAAGAGGTTGTTTTCGCAGAGGACGCGATCGTAGAAATCATGAAGTGTTATGATCTTTTGAGGCTCTTTGTTTATGAGTCCTGAGATGTGGGCTGCCTAGGGAGGTTTCACCATTGGAAGAGCAAATCCGTTGTAGACTGGCAAGCCGGACCATAGGAAATAGGTATCAGGATATTCAGCCCATCGCCGGGTCGAGACCGGTTCTTGTTGCGATGGATCAGAACGAGTCGAGGTGCCTTCAGGAGCGAGGACTCCTTCTTGGTCATCGTCACCATCTTTTTCTGTCGATAATCGCTCAACGGACCTTCGCGACAGGTCAAAAGACGCAACAGAGTCGCCAACATAAACGGAGCCGGTTTTCTCGGAGGATGCGTCTTGCACGCCAGAAATATCCAAACCGGCGGAGAGGTCTATCCTTTCATCTTCGTTCTCGCCTACGATGATAAATTCCATTTCAAGCGGATCTTCCTCAATCTCGTCCATTCGTTCGCCAGAGATGAATGTCCAGATACGTTCTCTTGGATCAGAGGTACCGACCCATCCTTTTGGATAGCCCCAACATGCCATGTTTTGTAACCAAGGCGCACGTTCTCCGACGTCTCCTTCTTGCAGACCCAGTGCCTCCCGTAATGCAGGCCCTCTGACCTGCCCAGGCTCGAAGTCCTTAAGCCATTGCAATCGCTGCCATCGCCATCCTTCCACTTCATGTATACGCTGTGGGACGCCGGCTGAATCGTCATTGTGGAAGTTGAACATTTGCCTGGAGAGCGCTATAAGAGCATGGTTACGAGGCTCGGGACAGGATGAGAGCATGTGCCCAGTGGAGCCACAGTTGAAACAGCATCTAGTGTCGTCCGAGTCCATCTCAACTTCTTCATCCAAGCCAAGCACACGATCGCCGTATTGGTTGTATAGATAAACAGGTTTGCAGTTGACGTACGCAGATGACGGATGGTCAGGCAGCGTGTCCTCCAGAAACAGCGGGGCCAACTGCATGATCAGGGCTTGGCCTGCCCATCCTTGGTCCATGGTGTCCGTTCCCAGACGTCAAGCGCGTCGTTCACCGTCTGCGCGTCCCAGCGGCCCTTGGCGATCTCCTTGCCCTCGAGATGCAGGGCCGGGATCCAGTATATATACTTCTTCTTCCACCGCTCCTGCCCAGCGTCCTGGATGTTGACCGTCTCGAGTTCGAAAGAGCGTCGTTGTTTGACTTTGGCGAGCTCTGCCTTGGCGATCTGGAAGGGGCATGATTAGATGAACGGTGTGGGTTGGTTGTAATGATACTACATACATCACAGAGTGAGCAGTTAGGACCAGAGAACAAGGTCAGCCGTGCAATACGACCGATGTGGCTGGCCATCCGCACACTAGCTCTCAGTGATGGAAGTCGGTTAGACATGAACGGATGTGGGCATGAACGCCAATATGTCACACTCACCAGTCTACTACCAATGTCGATTCACCTGAGAGTTAGTAGGCCGAGCTGTTGGCCTGCCGCTTGATGAGCGAGAGAGGAAGCCAAAAACAAAGTCGGCGGCGGATCCGATAGAAGAGAGACGCCTTGCTCGCGCTCGCTATCGAGTCAACGAGGACGACGATGCCGAACTTGCGTTTGAATCTCTTCGGCCTACACTCACGACTTAAAGCGGCCTCCAATACCTCTTCAGCTGTGGTGCAGATACTCTCCTGCAATCAGAAAGACAGAAAGTAATTCATATACACCTGATCCATTCTCTCGAACTGCTGAGGAGTATCGACAAGATCAATGTCGTCGCTCGCATTTCGGCTCTCCCGGGGTATCGAGAACACTAGCTGTCCTCCGTGAGTGTATTGTTAACCCTCTTTGATTATGGATGATTCTGGATGATATTGAGGTAGAGAATCTATAGCATTCCTCAAGCGTACAAGTGGGCAGCAGAATATGTTCCTACCCCGGGCCGTCCTTTGCTAGATATGTCTCAAGGAGTGCCTGGCACTCCTCCGCCAAAACCTGTTCTGGACGCTCTTGCGACGGCTTCCTCTGATCCTGCCAGCTGCGGATATGTACCTAATGTTGGCGAGCTCTCTCTCAGGAAAGCCGTAGTCGAGGAGATGAAGCATGGCTACGGCGAAGACACAGACGTTACTCCAGATGATATTGCAATCACTGCTGGATGCAACCTTGCGTTTGTTGCGGTGGCCATGACGCTGGCAGACGCGGGCGACGAGATCATTCTTCCGATACCTTGGTTCGTGCCTGGCGTTCGTGCGTTGCATTGAGCAAGGCTGATTAGGTGGCAGGTATTTCAATCATGAGTATGTCTCCATTATTTATGGGTCGATGGCTTCAATGACATCAGGATAGGATGACCCTCACCACGTTGAATATCAAGCCAGTAATCCTTCCAACCCGTTCCGAGGAAGGTTTCATGCCGTCCCCAGAACGATGCGCATCCCTCATTACGCCAAAGACGAAAGCAATTATCCTCGTCTCACCGAACAACCCAGTAAGCAATGCTCTACATATTCCATACGCATTGAAATTCAGACTTTCTAGACCGGAGCGGTGTATTCTCCAGCTCGCATATATGAGTTCGCGCAATTAGCCCGAAAGCACAACGTCGCCCTCGTGATCGACGAAACGTACCGCGATTTCATCACCACTGGGGTTCCTCACTTCCTCTTCCAGCACACGCCCAACTGGGACTGGCGTACTACGTTCATACATTTATACTCTTTCTCTAAGGCATACTGCATCCCAGGCCACCGCCTTGGCATGCTCTGTGCCTCACCAGTACTCATTCCGCACATATGCACCGCGCTCGACTCCCTACAAATCTGTGCCCCGCGTCCGCCACAACTCGCACTCGCGCCGCTTCTGCCCACGCTGCGTCCTTTTGTGCAAGAGACCGCACACGCCATCGCACATCGCCACACGCTGTTCCGCGCAGTGCTCCCGAAGAACTGGAAGATCGGCTCGCAGGGCGGATACTATGCATTCGTGCGCCATCCTTTCGTCGGCATGGATTCCACCGATGTCTGCAAGCGGCTCGCACGCGAGATGGGCGTCGTGTGTTTGCCTGCGACATTCTTTGAGCCTAAGAGGGAGCCAGGTGCTGAGCTGGAGCGGTGGATCCGGTTTTCGGTCGCGAATGTGAACGACGAGAAGGTCAAGTTGGTTTGTGAACGACTGGCTGAGAGCGAGAATGTTTTCGGATGGAAGGTAGACTCATTGTCGTGATATATATATGGATCAAGTCGAGACCGTTATAGAGGTGGGTGTCCATTACAGTGTATTCCTGCCGTTACGATCGCTTGATGGACTCACTCGAGGCTGGTCGTGAATCAGGATCTATTGACTTACGGAATACACCAATGTGTCCTTTGACATCTTGCAGTGGCGGTCAAGGACCTCGCTGGTATGTTGCTTATCTAGTTCATCAAAAATGAAGGATGTGTCTCCAAAAACCCAACAATATGAACTGACAGGATTGATCTGTTGTGATGACGGGCAAAAATCATCGATCATAGGATATGATAGCGGTCCAATTAGTCCGGAAGTGTAAGTCCACGACCTCACTCCTTAACTCCAGCAGTACTTCTCGAGGCATCCGTGGCAGAGCCCGCTTCGCTCAATGCCCTGCTGCTGTCTAGAGCGGTCAACGATCGCACAAGCCAGACAGGCGGGCCACTCTGAATCCTTCTCCCAGCTCTTTCCCTCATCTACTGGGATAGCGATGCCTTTCGTGGCGACGTCGAATGTCTGCGAGAGCATTGCCTGGAGCTCGTCGGCCGTGTACTGCATCTGTTCCGTGCTCGTATTTGTGACAGGCATCTGCCCGAGAGGTGCGCCACCGTTCGCGAGGTAGATAACGAGCGGTTCATCTGACTCCTCCGAACTGTTGCAACCGAAGAAAGTGGGCCGTTTGGTGAGATCATGCGCTGTGAATTCTGACGCCGAGGTTGGCACCGATGGGAATGAATATGTCCCGGGGAAGAATGCTACGCGGTCTTGGGTCGCCTGAATGTAGCCAGAGGTTGGTGGACTTCGTGAAAACACAGGGACAATGGAAGCCTCACGATTATTGAGCTACCATCTGCCCAATGGTCATCAGTGTCTGAGGCCTGTTATATCATTCAGCTGAAGGTGCAACCCCATATTTTGAATTTTGTTATTAAACCTTACAGCATCAATTGCGAAGATCACATCCACTTCACGGGCCTTCACCAGAAGAGGCATGAAAGGCACCACTTCACCGTCTTCGCCGCCATCTACAAGTTGGAGTAGAGTCTCATTGCTGTCAATGAAGGTTTCGGGCGAATAGCCGTAAAATGCGTTCGGCACCAGCCCAACCGCCAGTTCGACGTCGGATTCTGGCAAGTACTCAGCGAGCAATTCGACTACTTCGTATATGGATGAATTCTTCAGGGTAGTGGCCTGAAAAGTTATATTCTTTAGTTCCCATGACTGTACGACCGGTTGACGTGATTTCTCACTGAGGTATTGTACTCGTTGAACAGGTTCGATGAAAGGCCCTCAATGAACGCGATCTGATCGAAGCCAGTTGCGCAAATACTATTGTTCGGAGAACCAAGGTATTCTGTCGGCGTGAAGGCGGCTAGCATGGGGTCAAACGAGCCAAACTCATCTGCGCGAGAGTCATCGTGAGTGATTGCCAGAGAGCATGCCGCTGACTGTATCGACGTACAAACATTGACTTCGTATATAGGGTTCGTGAGCGGGACGAAATTGCCACCGCTGAGTATATTCGAATTATTGCCATTCGGTGACAGCGTATCAATAACGAGAATTGGGAACGGCTGGGTATAGTTCGTAAATGTGTCCCTGAGCTGTGGTGAGTCTTGATTAAGTTCAACGACCATGACACTTACAACGTGGAAATGGATGAAAATGTCAGTCCAGCACCGTGCGTATCATCGGGGTCCCAGAAGTTTGTAGCGGTGGTGCCGTTCACAAAATGTCGCGAAAGGGCGCGAGCCCACACGTCGGTCACCGTAACGGGAAACCCCTTCTCATACTTCCCCTCGATCTCCTTCAAAATGTCAAGAACGTATTCATCGTCCAGCGTCACGTTACTGCTCGGGCTCAACAGGTCGAAATCAGCAAGCCATCCCCCGTAGCCATTGGCCGATGTCTGATCGGGGCCGAAGACAAGATTCGGGAGAGTCGGAAAGTCTGCTTGTGCAAGGGAACTGACGAGCCAATTTCCACCCGACAAAGCGGCCAGGTAAGTTGCGGCTTGCAGGAGCCCGCCGGTGCCTGCGAGCACGGATGTGCTGTTACGGCCGTCCAGAGCATTCAGGACGCCCGCTCCAAATGTCGCTGCCCTGTATCCTCCTCCGCTTGTCGCGATTGCGAAGCGCGGGTATGCCTCTTCGCCATACTGCCCGGCTAGGATTTCGGAAACGTACGCCGGGAGTGAATCGGCATTCTTGGCTTCCAGTACTGTCTGGAGATAAGACAGCCAAGCTTGGGGAAGCACTTTCTTTTGCTTCGCAGAGACATAAGCAGCCTCCCCGTCACTCAGAGACTGGTCGGCGCTCCCTGCATCCCGGACGAGTGAAACACCAGAAGGACATGGTATCAGTTCCGGAGCGTATGCCGCTGCAGCTTTTGACTGGCCTGCTGCAAGCAGAGGATGGCGGCATAACACAGACAGAAGAAATATCACGGAGTACCTCATAAGTACCAGGGGCAGTGCGGCGCAAGGGACCGCATTGTCGATCCTCCGAGCAGTTTATAGCCAAGGGGCCAAGTCCGCGCTCAATGTGCCGCCAGGGGAGGTTTCCGGGAGAACCGTGCGAGTGCTGCGAGCCGGACATAGATATAGGCATCACGCGGAGGGCTTTGCTACCCACGTGTGTCAGTCATCAATGCGGATGTTCGTCGCCGCCTGTCGTCAGGGGAAAGCTGGGCTCACCGCATGGATTGATTCCGGCCTTTTTCAGGAGTGAAGCAAGAGCTGGCCCAAATCCTGTCGAGTACGCGGCATATATATGATCATGATGCTGTAGCATGTGAATGCGCCCCTCGTTGCTCGTGAATGGTCCGCCATCTTCTAGAGGAAAGAACGCATTCAAGATCGCACTAGCGATGGAAGTTCATCGACTTCCCGCATAAACATAATAAACGTGCACACATGTGAACTGAGCAACGGCGGACGAGATGACGGCTTACGGCTTAGAATTTCCATCCTTTATCCAAGGAGACGTGAAGGTTATTTTTGAGGTCACAAGTGATGCAGCTTAGGCACATCCGTCAAGCAGCGTACTGCGAGAACCAGCAATACGAGTGTTGTATTCAAAAAACGAGCGCGCCCTGTCCGACCATTGAATTGCCATCAGCAGACGATGACAGGCATTCATAAGGTTTTTTTTTTTTTTTTATTTTTTTTTATATACAATTTATATCCCGCCCCGAAGGGGCGGTCGGAGGTGTGTAAATACATGTCTTGTAACAACGGAGGACCAGACGCATCTGGGGGCGAAGAAGCTTAACGTACGGACACCAGGTCCCCACGGACGCAACAGAGCAGGCGTATAGTAGAAGGGCACGAAGCCCGGTAAGCTGTGTCATGGACCACGCAAGCGCCGATAACCTAACAAAATGCATATGCCTAACCAAACTCGAAAACCGTGCCGCGGTCAGTCCGTTGACTCGTTAGAAACACTGTTTAAGGGGAATCGAACCCCCAAGATACTCCCACCAAACAGTCCTCGTTCACCGCAGAGGCAAAGTGGCGTGCGGGGCATGGTGACCAGTTGAACATTGAGGGGGAGCCGGCTGGACCAGGGTTAGTGAATTGCATTCATAAGGTGTGCGTGGGAGATGTTTAGGTATTTTTGTTTCATAGATATCGAAACAATAGGCGATCAGGTGCGGGTGCTGCCATGATCATAGGATTGACGACGTTGTCCAATGCCCGTCTAGACACAGTATTCGTGTATGGCACGTCTGAAGATTTGGACGACCTGTGCATGTCGCAGCGTGTACAGAATGAATGAGATAGTCGGTTCGTTTCGTCAACCCGGACTTCTCGCCCAAAGAGGTATTATTACATGTTGGGGGCATGCGGTCGAAGATATGAGCGTGGCAACCAACATTATCATCCAAGCAGAAGAATTAAGTAGTTCAGACTGGTGCGTTGGCTTGCAAAGGATCGACAGGCACCACGGCCAGTTAGGACCCCTGAAAATCCCTATGAGAGGCCGGTCGGCCGTCCGGACATGAATAGACACTTATGAGGCCCTCGGCCAGTCCTCAGTCCGGACAAAATGACCCCCCAATGTCCGAAAGGCCGGTCAAAAGTCCTCCATATGTTCTGGTAGGCCAGTCCTGAGCTGTCCAGACATGGATCAAGGGGAGGCCGAGTAACTACTTTAAGCCACAGAACAAATAGATACAAGCAGAACCAAAGGGGAGGGGCCACCATAAAAACTCTGTGATCTGGAGGCTGGACAGCTATCCGGACATGAACTCCGAAAAAGTTGTCCGGACAGGAAGTCCAAAAATCAGTGATTTTTGGACCGGCCTCCAATAGGGATTTTCAGGGGGGTCCTGGCCAGTTGCTCGTATGCTCGTACATCGGATACTGTTTGAAGATTTGGCTACAGGATACAGATCGAAGTTGCCACTGCGCGTTCAGGCACCAAATGTTTACAGAAGATGGCGGTAACGAGAAGACACCCTATAGCTGACCTCAAGAAAAGGAAGGTTCAGAATTCGGTTGGATGATATCAGACATCAGTGCTGATAACGTTACTAGAGCTATGTCTGAGCAGCCAGTGACAGTCCAGATGATAGGCTGCCTTGAGGAAATGTTTTGCGTTTCTTGCCTTTCAGTGAACGTTTATGCGAGGTGCCCAGCACTACAATGGAGCTGATCAGAATTTCAGAAACGGGGTCATCATCAATTGATTAGTCTTTGCTAGCACACTCTCCACAGTGTCGTCAGTGGCGAGAATCACCTATTGATAGTGAATCAGAATAAGGGGTTTGGAGCCCATGAGGTAGCCGAAGCGCTCCAGTCAAATCACCTTGACGCAGCATCGATGAAGGGGAGTCACTTGCATGTTCTTGGCAAGAAATGTTGGAAGGTAGCTCAACTCAGACATGTTCGTGCAACTTGAACATCGTACCATCAATTTGACAGACAGGGACAGTTGAACCACTCACTGACACAGCGCAATCAGGAACGCTTTTGCAATCGTGGACTGTGGCTTGACTTGATTTCCTTGACGCACGCGAACAGTAAGCGCATTCTCTCAGGCGAAAGCAGTGATGATGACATTACACGTCGCAAAATTTCGCATGATGACGAGACATGGTGGATGCAGTGCTGTAGTTTAATCAATGATTTAAAAAAAGAGAGAGCTGGCAATGATGTTGGAATATCAAGCCTAGCTATACTTAAGTATGGACTTATCAGTTGGTATTTCCTTTTATGTACTTATCAGGCATTAGCGCCCGTAAGACTTTTCACCCGCTTCGCTCGTTCTGCGGGCTTCAGTCCTTCTATCATCAAGGAGCTGAAGCCTGTGAGTACCGATACTGTCCTGCATGAATGCAGCTTACATACT
>NW_024468558.1:229789-231664 GCF_001632365.1 Laetiporus sulphureus 93-53
TTGTGGTATCTGCCTATTGGTTTAGGCAGCAAAGTGGTGCCACTATCTTGAGTGACGAATTGGGTGCTTGCTAGCTTGATGGTCCAATGGGTTCCATTCTGGGCAAGTGGCCTGGTGTCACGTGACCAACACCTGACAACTTCTGAATAGGGCAAGTGGCCAGTGTCACGTGACTGGGTGGCTGAATCATGGGCACTTGGTGGTCATGCAGTAGACACAGTCATATCCACAATGTATATGGCGACATTACACTGTTTGTCCAAGTATCCACGTTGCGAGACCAATATGAAGGTTGGCGTCCGAATAACCACTCAAATGAGGACTTTTAATGGTGCAAAAAGAAAGGTGCCACTTAATACTGTGACACTACCCTCGCTTCAAGGTTCAGACTCTGGATAAACTGAATAAATGCTATGGTAAATAGTACCCTCGCTTCAGGTTCTGACTTCCAGGGTGGAATGGCAGGGTGTGTTGTGTGAATGGCATCTAAGACTTTTGCTAGCAGCAAAAAGGGGTGATGCAGTTTAATGACTTGCTCAGGTAAATGGTGCACTTGTGGGGCTAACAGTTCTTGGTCCTAGATGTCTGATGTCACAGACAGCGCTATTGGCTGCTGTTGCCCAAGATAGTGTGCAAAAGGGCTTGCAGTTTAAAGACATGCACTTGGTCATTCGTGGTGCTCAAAGCTGCCAAAATGTAAACAGTTTAATGACGTTCAAAATGCATGATTTGTAAAAAGAGACATTTAAGGCCCTGCCACGGCCCTTCAGTTATCACTCTGGATACTGGTTCCAATTGAGGGCTTCATCGGTTATCGAACACGGTCGTCGGTTGTAATCGTCCACTTGCTTGCCCCCATGCTGCTTGCCACTATGCCATGGGGGCGGTGAAGTATCAGGTTCGAATCTTGACCAGTATGTGTTCTTTATTACATAATCTATGCTGATGTAATCATGTGGCGTTGGAAGGTGGCGTGATGTCCCTAGTCACATGTCTGAGTATGACATCATTTAATTGATTGAATCGATCGTGATCGTGGTTGATCTGTGATTTGAGTTGAGATAGACTTTCTGATCGATCGTGATCATGAATGACGTCATTGTGTTGGCGCTCATAGCTGCCATAGTGGCGCAGTTTTGGTTGACTTGCCCAGGTCTATGGTGGTGCTCAAAGCTGCTAAATGATAGGATGCCCTTGGTCAGAGGGCTGTTCCAAAGATTGTGTCTTGTACCCAAAAGGTTGCCTATGACTTTTTAGGATTTTATATAGAATAGCTGCCATATTTGCATTGTTGTATGCAAGTAGATGCGTTCCCCAACACTGTTCATACTTGTTGGCAATGGTCTCTCGATTGCCCTTTAGGTTGGCATGCTATGTAGGCAAAAGTTGAAAAAATGGAAGGTTTGAAAATGTGATCCTTTGACGCTGCTTGGATCATCCTTGACTTGCTCACGCTCGTCTTCAGACATGTGATCCTAATTGCTTCACAGATCCTTCTCGACTCTTCGAATAGGACATGCGCTCGGTACTCGCTATATATCTTTGAGTGCTGCACTTCTTATGTGCACGTCTTCAGATAAGCTCGTACATACTCGCTGTATCCTACATTACCTCCCCCTTGCCAGGTTCCTCCCGGAACTGACGTGGCATGAGCGAGTTAAAACAAGACTGGGGGGCACAAAAGTAAGGGAGGGTGGGTGGGAGAAAAAGCCTCATAACTTTTGGGGAAAAGGTGGTTTAGGCATCCCATAGCAAATAAATTACTAATTGTTGCACAATATGTAGTAATTCTGAGACCGCTTCTGGGTAAAAGGGTTCCCAATATCCCATTGTGTGTGCCAAAATAACTCCCTAAAAATTGGATTATCTATTGTG
>NW_024468558.1:232949-288767 GCF_001632365.1 Laetiporus sulphureus 93-53
TTGTGGTATCTGCCTATTGGTTTAGGCAGCAAAGTGGTGCCACTATCTTGAGTGACGAATTGGGTGCTTGCTAGCTTGATGGTCCAATGGGTTCCGTTCTGGGCAAGTGGCCTGGTGTCACGTGACCAACGCCTGACAACTTCTGAATAGGGCAAGTGGCCAGTGTCACATGACTGGGTGGCTGAATCATGGGCGCTTGATGGTCATGTGGTAGACACAGTCATGTCCGTGATGTATATGGTGGCATTATGCTGTTTGTTCAAGTATCCACGTTGCGAGACCAATATGAAGGTTGACGTCTGAATAACCACTCAAGTGAGGACTTTAATGGTGCAAAAAGAAAGGTGCCACTTAATACTGTGACACAGGGGTGGATTCCGATGCAGACGAGGCGTACGCAGATGCGTACGACACTTGGGCCGCCGGACATGAGGCGATCAAAACGCTTCTATACCAGACGCTACCGGAAATGCTGAAACTCCAGATTATTCCTGAGAAGAAGGCGTCCGGAGCTTGGAAGGTGGTCATAGCTGAGTACGACAACCGTGGTGACTTCGTACAGGCTGAACTACTCCGACGGATGCATGCTCTCCGCTGCACTGAGGAGAAGGACCCCCGACCGATTCTAGATAGGCTTCAGAAGCTCAAGGCCGAGTTCACGACAGCCGACGGCATTCTTGACGACAAGCAATACTGTGTGCTCATCATCAGCTGCCTTCCAGAGTTTTATCGCCCTGTTGTATGCACCATCCTCTCCGCTGCTCACCTGGCTTCCATGCGGGCTACTGGCACCACCACAACTCCCACTCCCACCATCGCATCTGATGAACTCTTACGCCAGATCTACTCAGTTGCACGCGATGAGTTTGCTCTGGACGAGTCGCAGAGCACTGCGGATGACTCTGCGCTCATGACGAGGTCAGACGGCAAGGACGTGAGGAAGAAATGCAACAATTGCAGCAAGCCCGGCCATCTGAAAGAGGACTGCTGGGCAAAGGGTGGTGGAAAGGAGGGCCAAGGGCCACGGAGCAAGAACCGGGGAAGGAAGCATGACAAGGGCTCTGGGGGAGCCAGTGCGAATGCGGCAGCAACAGAGAACGATGAGGCTTTCGCATTCGCCATTGCGACCAACTTTTCGAAGGTCGAGGAAGCGAAGCTCCCGAAGCTCAGCAGAATTCTCGATTCTGGCGCAAGCTGACACTTCGATCCGGTACACGTGAATTTCATCACCTTCTGGGAGACCGAGCGCAAGCTGATCACTTCAGCCGATGGACGTATCTTCTATGCCACAGGCGAAGGCGATGTTTGTGTCGATACTGTACACAAGGGAAGAAGCGTGAAGTTTACGCTACACAACGTCCTCTACGCGCCGTCCATGTCCTTCGCTCTCATCTTCATCAGCCGCACTACGAAGGCTGGCTACGCCATCCGTTTCGAGCACGATGGGTGCCATGTCGTCTCCCCTCGAGGTACCACTGTGTTTGTAGCCGCTGAGCACAACGGTCTGTACCCCCTACCTGGATCGCCGATCCCATCAGCACCCGCGAAGGACACAGCATTGACGATGATGCTGTCACTCACTGAGTTCCACCGTCACATGGCACATGCCCATGCCCCTGCCCTCAAGAAAATGGTTGAGGCCAATATCGTCACCGGAGTGCGACTCGAGGACTCGACCACCGATTTCTGCGAACCATGCACAAAGGCGAAGCACACTCATGAGTCATTCCCGAAGGCACGCTCGAGCCCGCAAGCGATCGCATACGGTCAGCGCGTGCACACGGACGTATGGGGGAAGGCGCCGGTGAAGTCCCTAGCAGGCAAGGAGTACTATGTCTCCTTTATAGACGATTACTCGGACGAGGTGATCATCTGCCCTATTGCCCACAAAAGTGATGTCCTCACTCGTTACAAGGCCTACAGCTCGTGGACGAAAACTCACCGAGGTGTCAAGGCCATCAAGGAGCTGCAGAGCGATAACAGAGGGGAGTACATGAGTACAGAGTTCCAGACTTACCTGAAGAGCGAAGGTACGCACCATCGTCAAACCATGCATGACTCCCCACAGGAGAACGGCAAAGCTGAACGCATTAACTGTACGCTTGCCGAGCACTCCCACGTGCTACTCTTCGACGTGTACCTCCCCAAATTCCTATGGGCTGAGTCCGCCATGCACACCGTGTGGCTTCGCAACTGCACGACGACGCACAGCACCCCCGAGTCGACCCCGCACGAACGCGCTACCGGTGAGAAACCCCATCTTGACCCTCTACCATGTTTTGGATGCACTGTATGAGTGCGCATTGATGCAGCCTCGAAGCTCGATCCAAAGTCGCATCCAGGCCGCTGGGTTGGGTTCGATGCGCACAGCAAGGGCCACCGCATGTACTGAGCTGACAAGCGCAAGGTATCTGTCAAACGCGACGTGCATTTCGTCGAGGAAAATGCAGCCATCTCCGTCAACGTGCCCGAGGGGGAGCCAAACAAGGCCAAAAGCGGCCAGAACGTGCCTACGGGTGCTTCACTCCAACCTCCATCGACCTCCACATCAGCCACGACCATCGCACCGTCCAACGCCATCCAACTGCCTGCAACCATCCCGAATGAGTCAACAAACGTGAACACCGAGCCGCTGCAGCCAGAGAGCGTGGCGACCAAGCCGGAGAGCACACCCGAGCCAGGAGCTGGACGTCCTAAACACGTACGTCAGCCGTCTCAATGGATACGCGACTTACAGTCAGGTACTGGCACCACTGGTGGACGCAGCGCACAGCGCGTTTCGAGGAGCATTCTCGAGCACGTGAAGCTTGTGCAGGATCAGCCAGAGGATGAGTCCGATGATGAGGGGGAGACCCTCTATGCTCTGGCGGCCATGGCTGGCGACACTCTGTTGTACCGCGAGGCGATGGCTGGGCTGGAACGTGAGCAGTGGCGAGAGGCAATGCAGGAGGAGCTGGCGAAGATAGAGATGATGGGAACCTACGAGCTAGTTGAGAAGCCGGAGAACACGCACGTCGTTGGATCGGTATGGTCGCTCTGCAGGAAACGTGATGAGAACAACGAGATCGCGAAGTACAAGGCACGCCTGTGCGCGCAAGGATTCTCGCAGATCCCGGGCATCGACTTCGACCAGATGGCGTCACCGACAGCGAGTCTTGCATCGCTACGACTTGCACTCGTGCTCGCCGCTGCTAACGACTGGGAAATCCACCAGATAGACTTCAAAAACGCATATCTGAATGGTGAGCTTGACGAGACCATCTATATGAAACAGCCACGTGGTTTTGAGGTTCCCGGACATGAAGACTATGTCTGGAGGCTCATCAAGGCACTGTACGGCCTCAAACAGGCTGGCCGACAGTGGTATATTCAGCTCTGTGAGCTGTTTGCTGGCTTGAGTCTAGAGCGCAGCAAACACGACTACGATGTGTTTTTCGCCTATGTTTCTAAGGTCATCATCATCATTGTTGTCCATGTCGACAACTGCACACTCGTCACCAACATGACGGCCACCATGACTGATATGAAGCGGGAGCTCACCGCACGATTTGAGATCGTTGACCTGGGCGAGGCGCACTGGCTTCTAGGCTTTGAGATTCGCCGTGACCGTGCTGCTCGCACCATCTCGCTCTCGCAAGCTGCATATATCGACACTATACTCGATCGCTTCAGCATGACCGATGCCTACGCACTCACGGTTTCGATGGACTCCCACATTAACCTCTTCGGTATCGAGCTCTCGGACGAAAATCGCGCGCACATGGCTCGCAAGCCATATGCAAGGCTCATCGGGAGCCTTATGTATGCCGCTATCGGCACACGTCCCAACATCGCATTTGCCACTTCGACACTGGCGCGCTTCATGGCTGACCCAGCGCCCGTGCATTGGGAAGCTGCAAAACGCATGCTGCGCTATCTTAAAGGCACACGCGACCTGGCCTTGACATTCGGTGCGACAACCGACGGTCTTATAGGTTACACTGATGCCGACTGAGCCTCGCAAGCCCACCGTCACTCGATCTCGGCATACAGCTTCCTCTACTCTGGGGGAGCTGTCAGCTGGTCTTCGTGCAAGCAGCCCCTTATCGCGCTGTCTTCCACGGAGGCCGAATACATTGCCGCATCTGACGCGTCGCGCGAGCTGTTGTGGCTACGCGCGCTTCTCGCAGAACTCACCTCGCCTCTGGTGGAACTGACACCGTTACACGCCAACAATCAGAGCGCAATCGCGATCGTGCAGAGTGGACTCCTTCATGTGCGAACGAAGCATATCGACATTCGCTACCATTTCATTCATGAGCTTATCGATCTGGAACGCGCCGTCATCTTGTATTGCCCGACCAATGACATGGTCGCTGACCTTCTTACCAAGGCATTGACCCGCCAGAAGGTGGAGAAGTTCGCCGGAATGCTTGGACTTCGCCTGGCTTGAGGGGGAGTGTTGGAATATCAAGCCTAGCTGTACTTAAGTATGGACTTATCAGTTGGTATTTCCTTTTATGTAAGCTTCGCTCGTTCTGCGGGCTTCAGTCCTTCTATCATCAAGGAGCTGAAGCCTGTGAGTACCGATACTGTCCTGCATGAATGCAGCTTACATACTAATGTATCGTAGTTGACTCTAGGTACATACTACTAATACAGTCCTTCTATCATCAAAGAGCTGAAGCCTTTGACTCTAGCGTCTGCCCTCCCTTCCACTCGTTTTCCATCCGTCTACAAATGAAGCATGTATGAGTGTTCTAAAGATGATTGTTCAATGTATGCCAGTGTGTCAAGTTGATCCTAGGATGGCCAGAATCGCTCAAGTCCTCCTGTCACAGTATTAAGTGGCACCTTTCTTTTTGCACCATTAAAGTCCTCACTTGAGTGGTTATTTGGACGCCAACCTTCATATTGGTCTCACAACGTGGATACTTGGACAAACAGCACAATGCCGCCACATACATCACGAACATGACTGTATCTACCACACGACCACCAAGCGCCCATGATTCAGCCACCCAGTCACGTGACACTGGCCACTTGCCCTATTCGGAAGTTGTCAGGCGTTGGTCATGTGACACCAGGCCACTTGCCCAGAACGGAACCCATTGGACCATCAAGCTAGCAAGCACCCAATTCACCACTCAAAATAGTGGCACCACTTTGCTGCCTAAACCAATAGGCAGATACCACAACAGGGGATTCTCCTACCAACCGGCATACAGTATAGCCAGGTACAGGATAGGCTAGATCTTCTCACAACCCTATCCAGATGAAGATTGATCGTCACACTCATTGTTCTGAGTTTGGACAGATCCTCTCATCTGATGTTGCAACCGTTGTGATGTGCTCTGTTGGCCATCACCCATTGGCCCCTCAACAGTGGGCCCACTTACAGGCATTTATCTCATTGGATTAGATAGGATTACCTCGGCGTATCCATAGCCATTGTAGATAGTTGCTATGACGAAGTCCAGAACCATTACTGGTTTTGGCAATATATTCACATGTAGGTATCTGAGGTCTCACAGTAGCACAGTGCCAGGGGCCCTGCCCTACATGTATATAAGTCCATGAGGATCTAAGGGAGAACCTTAGATTTATTATTCTATTGCACGCGGCCTAACAAGCCAATTCACCCCTTTGTTGTGAGCATAAGGCTAAGGGCCCTTTGAGCCCCATTTCCAGACTGCATACCACTGCGCACATCCTCAGCCTAGCCCTTGTGGCAGGCTTTTTATGTGGGATCATTTGTGCAGGTCACAAAAGCAGACTTGCCCTTAATTGGGTTAAGTGCTTTGGTGCTTTGTGACACCTCCTCAGCTCCAGCAATATCGCTGCAAGCAGGAGGCACACAGACCACTTAACTCGATCCCCTGTTGTCTCCTGGAGCCGCGAGCAGTCGACTACCGCACACGCCAGGCAAGCGGACCAATCAGGGTCCTTCTCTCCACCGTCCGTCATGATGCCCTGTGTGGCAACATCGAAGGTCTGCGATAGGAGCGCCTCCATTTCCGTCTCGCTGTAAGAGATCTGCTGCACGGAAGTGTTCATAATGGCAGTCTTCCCGAATGGTGCGCCGCCGTTCGCAAGGTAGATAATGAGCGGTTCATCTGACTCTGTTGAGCTGTTGCAACCGAAGAAGGTAGGGCGTGTCGTGAGATTATGCGCGAGGAATGTCGACACTGAGGTCGGAACAGGTGGGAAGGAGTATGCTTCCGGGAAATAAGTTACACGATCTTGCATCACCTGTATGGATAGCGGCATTCAGTGGAGTGTTACAACATCTGCGGATGAAAGTGCCAGTGAAGCCTTACAATCATCGCGCTGCCGTCTGCCCAATTGCTGGTCGCATCATTAGACTAAAGTCAATCATCAGCTCCTGTGTATTCGAGGAGCCCAATTTGCAGTCTCACAGCATCAATGGCGAAAATCATGTTGACACCACGAGATTTGACCAATAGAGGCACAAAAGGTATCATTTCTCCATCTTCTCCACCATCCACTAATTGGAGAAGGGTTTCATTTGCGTCAATGAAGGTATCAGGTGACACGCCATAGAATGCATTGGGTACCAAGGCAACTGTTAGGTCAGGATCGGCGTTCAACACTATGTCGGAGGCAGCCTGCAGTAGTTCTGCTAGATAGCTTTCGTTGGATGCACTGGTCTGCGAAATACCCCATTAGCCTGCAAGCCAGAGTCACATCAAGCACTGCCTACTGAGGAACTGTTCGTATTGAATGTGTTGGAAGAGATCCCCTCAATGAATGCAATCTGATCGAATCCGGTGGCACATATACTACTGTTCGGTGACCCTAAATACTGCATAGGCGTGAACGCGGCCAAAGCAGGGTCGAAGGAACCAAATTCATCTATATCCGAAGCAGGTGAGGAGGCCAAAACCAGGGCCGTTGCGCTCACGAACTTACAAACATTGGCCTCAAAGAGAGGGTTTGTTAGTGGCACTGGGTTTCCGTTCAATATCGCGGTGATATTTCCTTGCGATGACACCGAATCGATCACGAGTATCGGAAAAGGCTGAAGGTGTTTCACGAATGTATCCCTGAAAATGATGAGCGCATCTCACAAGGAAAGAAAAGGATGGGCTCACAAGCTGGATATTGATGAGAATGTCAATCCGGCACCATGAGTCAGATTGAAGTCCCAGAAGCTCTCCGCCGTGGTACCGTTCACGAAATGGCGTGCGAGCAGCCGGGCCCATGAATCCGTGATCGAAACCGGGAACCCACGCTCAAGTTTTCCCAAAACCTCCGCAATCGCCTCCAATCTGTACTCCACATCTACAAGCGTGCTGTTACTGGGATCGGCGAGGTCAATGTCGGTGAGCCATTCACCCCATCCTTCTGCCGATGTGACAGTAGGGCCGAAGACGAGCTCTGGGAGGGAAAGGAAGTCCGCTTGGGCTAGCGAAGCGACAAGCCAACCTCCACCAGACAGACCGCTCAAGTAGATCGCCGCCTGCAGGAGCCCTCCTGTCCCTGCACGTACTGACGTGTCATTGCGCCCATCCAGAGCGTTCAGAACGCCTGCTCCAAACGCTGCGGCCCTATAGCCTCTACCGCTTGTGGCAATGGAGAAATTAGGGTACGCCTCCGTGCCGTACGACCCATTCAGGATTGCAGGAACGTAGTCTGGCAGAGCGGACACATTGCTCCCCAAGAGTGTAGTGAGATACGATGACCAGGCTTGAGGGATGACCTCAGCCGTCCTGGCGGAGATGTAGGCTGTCTCCTCGTCGCTCAGAGATTGGTTGGTGAAACCGGCCTTCCTGACGAGGGAGACACCGGCTGGACAGGGAACTAGGTCCGGGCATATGCCTCTGCAGCCGCTGATAGAGCTGATGCAGGTAGAGAACAAGAGGACAGAGTAGAGAGAAGAAGTACCACTGAATACTTCATGAGTTCAGGAAGCAGCTTTGCGGCGCAGAGGTAATAACGATCGTCCGCTCAGCTTTTAATGAGCAGGTCAAGCTGTGCCGTCACTGGCGCTGCCGACATAGGCCTGTATGTCATACTCGGAAGGAAGTCTGATAGCCGTCGCGAAGAGCTAGCCATCCAGCACAGCCTCAGAACATCAAACATGTTAGAATGAAGCGCAAAAGGCAAGCGAAGCTGTAATTAACACATTCAGACCGAAAATGATGCCATCACGCACTTCATTCCACATGTTCCGACTCGAACCGGAGATAGCCAATCATTCTCTCTCCGGTCACCAGATATACTGCCTTGCACATCAATTCCGCAGCTGTCACTGGATCAACTTCACATGGCGGCTTATCATCAGCGAGAACCAAAACTATTCTGTCAGACGCCCAAAAGAAACTGTCGGAAGGAGAACCGAACTGGGTAAATGTAGGCAAAGAGTACGATCAAGCCCACCTGAAAGAATAGGAATCGATCGAAGACATCCGAAGGGGACCGCGGGATAAAAATATAAGGCTCACGCCCCTTGGAAGAGGCATTTTCATTGAAGATATGCGGTGTCAAAGGGTCGATATAGAACACTAGGTGTTTCCTCAACACGTCAAAGAAGAGCGAAGTGACGAACGCACCGTCACCACGCACCGTCAAAGGTACAAATAGTTCAACCGAGCCTAGACAGGTCTGAATGCGTCGCGAAGACGCAGGAGACAGTTGCAGCAAGGGGGGTTCATTAACTCGAACCTCGGTGCCTTTCGCACTGACGCAGCATAGATGGCCAACAGGCAGATATCTGAAGTCCCATCCAGTCACCAAAGAGATGAATTACATCGTGAAAAGTGCCAGAGCGTTCGGTCAAACACGATGCATGACGCAGATGCAGGAGTACAACGCCAGCATTGAATAAAGGATACAGCGGAAACGCAGCATCGGCTTGCAGAGACTCTTGAGCGATCTTGACCAGGCGAAAGTGCACATCAGCGAAATCCACCAATCCGTGTAGAGCGAGCCGATGCTCACCAATGTATGTATGTTGTAGTAAAATGGTTAATTTTGTTGCTGCGACGGCAAGGGCTATGTATACCTGATTTAAAGAGATCGTACGCTTACACGCCCAACCACGATATGATTGGGAGATGTCGCAGGTGATCTGATAGGAAGGAAGACGCGACCTCCATGATATCAGATTATCAAATGAACATGGCTAGCTCAACGGAACGCCTCACCATCACCACGATAACGGACTTGACACCCATGTCGAAAAGCCCTCTGACGATATTAATGCGGCCTGAGAGATCGTCGTTCGTAAGCCATCATGTAGGCCATATGACTGGCCTCGTAAATACCTCAGGAACTATTAGAGAAACGCTAGCACTGGCAGCAACGACAGAACTTCACTAGGAGCGCCCTCGCTGAGACGCCTTCATACTGACAACCGTGCCTACCCATCGACGCGGCCCGTCATAGAATACGGCGACGGATGCCAAGTGTCATCGCGGCGAGACGGCGGTCTTGGGTGGCTTAATACAGAGACGACGCCATCGACCGCTGTAGCACGCACACGAACAAATGCCGCGATGTACTGGCGCAGGCGCCGATACTTACTCGGGCCTGCATGGTGTGTGACTCAGCATCCTTTGTTCGTGAGCAAATATATCTCGCCTCCAGTATGAGAATCTGATAACTCCGTCTGGACATGGATATCATTGTCAATATCAGGCATCCGTGCTTCCAAATCAAAGCGCCATTTTTCGCGATGGAGAGCGGATCTTGGTTAACATAAGTTTCCATGGTCTGCACGTACTATCTGTAGAGGGTGGTCCTCGTACGTACCGTGGCAATGGTGACGCAGGGCATGGTTCACTGATAGGGAACTCGCCAGCTATGTCGAAAACCTCGCAATCAGACCGTGCGGAGGAAAGGAGCCGGTGTTCATCTTTCATAGAGATTCAATTAAATTAAGCCTCTTGAAGTGCTTCAATACTGATGCTGCGCAGTCGCCACAAAGCCGAACATCGTGTATACATATCCAAGTCGTCGCAAAGACCCTACTATCCGAGACCTGAGTAATCAAGCCAGCAGCGCTAGTAGCAATATGGATCACATCCCCCACCTGAAAAGGTGCATCGTCCCTGAAAGCGTCCGCAAGTCTGTGACATGGGACAGGATGCATGCACTGTCAGGGAGCCACATCTGAAAAAAAAAACTAGCCATCAATACCTGGGGTTGATGGCAAAGTGTGAGAGCGTGTTTCGTCCCCATAAAGGTTCGGTTGCTGCTGCTTGTTAGACAGATGAATCATGAACGTCAGATGCGGCGCCAGTAATATCCAAATGCTCTGAAGAATGTCCAATCAAAGAATTGGTCGAGTGAAGAACGTTCACACGCATGTACCAAGAACGATCCAGATGTGCGAGCTCGGTGTAGCAGAAGTACAACAAACGGCGAGGGTCGTGACAAACGCTGAATAGCGTTGAAACTCCGAGAAGCGCCCGTTCCCGCTCGTCACTCAAACATGAAAGAAACTCAAAGAACATAATGCAATCTGTCTCCGCGGCGTAACGCCAGCCACAGCGTCCTTCGTCCGTTGTAAGTCAGCCATTATGCTTTAATATCTCGCAGTATTTCGGGTGGAAGCATCGGCTCTCGAACAGCGAAAAAGACCGTTGATCGATTGATATTTCGATTTACTTTCCCCGCAGAATGAGCAGAACGACCGCAGCAGTGATAGCTGTTCAAGGCACTGTGTTACCTACAACGTTTGTTATACATTGTGGTGAGCGTACGTCGTCATTGTCAAACACATGCGCGTCCATGCCTTTGCGTGTGAGCGATTGATGGCTGTGTACCAGTCTTCTGGGAACTGAATTCGTGTGAGCGGCCACTTACACTGGTCCGCAGCATATTTGAAGTCACCATCTATCATGACGCCAGAATGTCATTCAAGTTGCGCTGGGTTAGTATCCTTGATACGTCGAGGATACTGATCTGGGATACCGTTTAAACTGATATGAAGTGATGTTGCACCTGTTACAGCTCATTCTCTGCTACAGAATAAGCTAAAACTGGAACTCGTTCCGATAGCTAACGCGCAAAAATTCGGAAATGCAGTCGGTCGCCGCGATGATCTCGCATGAGTAACCGCCCATCGTGGGGTTCATTTTCTCCCTTTGTGCGATCCAGAAATCTACATACATTCTTTTTCTCCGACCATTGCACCGGAGCAGATTGCAATTCGGGACAGATGCTACACGCCTGTCAGGTAAAGCCACGAAACTTCTTGGCGTACCGCTCGCATTGCGCTCCAATTCTATGCGGTCACTCGACCTCCGTTTCTAGGGGCATTAGCACGTTCCCTCAATCACGGCGGTAAAATACGCCCGGATCTTATCTATCATACTATTGGTCGCACCTCTGTGGTGGCCTATATAAACTCTATCCCATCTCCCGGTCTACAAGCCGCAATCTCTCGCGCAACATGACAGATAGTGCTGAGAAGATGATATCCACGAATCCCGCAGGCCCTTCACCTTCGTGGTGGCGTCCGTATTGGGAGCTGGCCAGGATGCACAAATTTCCTGCTGGTTCTATCCTTGTCTTCTGGCCCTGTGGTGCGTGATGAGCCCCCAATCTATGCTGGTGGATGACTGACACAATTGAAGTTTGGGGATACCTCCTCTCCCCTGGTAGTGCAGGGCTCTCCCCGCGCGAACTTACGGTTCATATATTCGCTCTCCTCGTGGGCAGCACACTGTTGCACAGTGCGGCCTGTACCATCAACGACATCTGCGATATAGACTTTGACCGTCAAGTCGGTATGTATACGTTTCTATGTGTCCAGGCATGCTGACCTTATGTGTTCTTGCGGCATAGAACGAACGAAGAATAGACCCTTGGTAACTGGTGCGGTCTCTATCTTCGGCGCCACCGTCTTCCTCGCCTTGCAAGTCCTGGTATTTTTCGCCATGCTGGCATCGGTGAATCAGACCGCGTGAGCATCCCGCATCTTACTCTTCCTGAGTCCGTAAATACTCACGCGTCAAGAAGCCTCCTCTGCGGCACGTTTGGCGTATTTCCACTGCACGCATTCTACCCACTCATGAAACGGATCACATGGTGGCCGCAGGCATGGCTAGGTAATGTTCTGACTCGCGTGCAATGTGAGTCGTCGCTGAAGCCAACCAGGTCTTGCGATGAACTGGGGCCTTCCGACCGCGTGGCTCATCGCTGCGCCGAAGGATGTGAAGTCTACGGCTATGTGGGCGCTCACGTTCGGAGCATTTTGGTGCGTTGAACCAACAATGCCGCTCATTATATTCTCACCTTTCTGTGTCGAAGCTGGACTATCGTGTATGACACCATCTACGGCTGCCAGGTTCGTCTACATCGCTCATGTCTTTAGCATTTCCACTCATCCTGCCTTTCTCCGCAGGATCGCGAGGACGATGTCACAGCGGGCGTGAAGTCGACTGCACTTCTCTTCGGCGACTTCGTGAAGCCTATCCTCGCCATGTTCGCGACTGTTTTCGTAGCCAGCCTTGGCTACGCCGGAGTCGTCACCGGTCGAAGCGCGGTCTACTTTGTCCTGGCCGTCGGAGGGTGTGCGGCGCACCTGTCCTGGCAGCTCCTTACTCTCCGAGCCGACAATCCGGAAGACTGCTGGCGCAAGTTCAATGTCAGTGCTTCTACATTTCCCCTCTCCTAACGTTGCTCATGTCCGCATCAAGGCTAATGGTTACTTGGGATATATCGTTGCAGGGGGCATGCTTGCAGAGCGCTATCTCGCCTAGGCAACATTATGTCTCTTTCACACATGTTCTGTCACGGATTCCCGGTTCTCAGCGTAAGTTCTTTTGTCTATCCTGCGACCACCAGTGCAGATCGTCCTTTCTCTTCTGAAGTTCCCGTAGTTGTTTACATATTGGCTGGCGATAGAGTATCGGTGCCGGGCACTGAGCTAAGTAGGTTTTGAGGCATACAGAAATAGAGGGCCCTGCTGCGGTATCTGAAAACGTCTGCCCCGACAATCGCAGAACTTCGTGTCTGGACACGCTCAAGTTTTCGATGAATCTCTACTCTCAAGGGATTTGGGGTCTATACCTTCCTCACTGGTGGCATTCCCCCCTTGTCATGAGTATCACTTTATTCGGGCGATCCCTTTAGTTGTGATCATTCCTTGCCCAGAAAGGGTTGGAGGACTAGGCCACTTTCTCTTCGAAGAAGCAGAACAAAAAAGAAGACAAAAAAAATCAGCTTGTAGCTATGTGACAAAGTTAGGTCTGCATGTAGCATGAGCGTCACAGACACCGTGAATGCTGGAAGGTCCTGACGAGAAGTGGAAAGCGCGATCACGTGGAAGACGCCCACATCTACACAGCGCTGATCGATCGCGTCGCGAGGAGGCGCTTGCTGCATCGTCTGCCAATATTTGCTAGCGAAACAGAACTCTTCGATTTAGATAATTTCGTGTCCGAGAAATTCGGGCGATTTTATAGCACATATTCAGAAAACATGCGGTAGTTGTCTGCGGCATTGCGATCAGTAGTATTGCGTTCTGGGTGCGGAGATCGCCGCCAATATTCTGGCCGTACATACACTCCATTTCTTTCTCAGAGGCAATGACATTGTGGTGTGAATCCTGGTTGTACATAGTAGGTATGAGCAGCCCCAGCCAGCTCCTGCACATGTAAGTGAGCAAACAGTAGTCGAGGCGGTAAAACACCAGCGGCACAAGGCACATGCTTGCATGATGTCCTCTCCAACCGATGAGGAATGAAAGTTAAGGAGGTATCAATGGCGACGTGAAAGATCATGACGAGAATAGAGACGAGACAAATGGAACAAAGCCGGGCACAATACTCGTGGAATTAACGTAGGTCGTGAGAGATGCAGGTGAGGGCTACAACTACGGGCCATATATAAGCAGGTGGGGAACAACAGCAAACGAACGTGAGCAAATAATTATTGAATGTATGAAGCGTCCGGCGTGATTCTAGAGTTGAGAGTACGATGAAGCGGAGGTATGTGTTGGCGGGTCGTGCGGTGGCCTGTCCGCCGGTTCCGGTGACACCTGTTCCGCTAGCGCTGGCGGCTTCTTCCTTCTTAGCGACCGCGACAGCGAGAAGTGCGGCAACAGCGAGCCGCTCCGCTTTCGCCTCTTGAATGGTGACTTGAAGCCGTGGCGCTCGGACAAGTTCGTCTGCATCCGCTGCAGCGCGATGCCGTTCTCCTCCGTCGAGAAGTCGAACCCACGGCTCTGCGAGCGCACACCCGTCGACATATCCGTCCTGCTTCCCACTGCATGGGTCCCGAACGGCCGCCGCCGGGAGCCTGTCGACCGCCGGCTCGGAGTTTCCTTCAGGTTCGCGATCCCTTGCGACCGCTCCGACGCGAAGTCGCGGTTTGGATCGAGCTTGTGCAGCCAACGTACCCGGTCGATGTCGCTCGGGTTGAATGTGAACTTATACGCCTTGCATACGTAGCGCGGTAACAGGGCGAGCACGACGGTGAGGAAGATGCCGAACCAGAAATACGCGGATGGCCAGAGGTAGGCGTCGTTCCCGTAGACGGGACTAACGAACCACGAGGGAGTGATTGCGGAGTAGATAGCCTACAGAGATGTGAGACACGAAGGTGGAGGGAGGATGGCTGAACATACCGTGTAGGCCCACACAAGCACGATACCCAGTGCTACGGCGAAAAACACCCAGCCAGTCCATGCGGCAGTATTGAGACCATTGAACAGATTCGCTGTCGTGACTGCCGATATCGCCATCACCTACAATGCAGTTTAGTAAGTTCCGAAGCAGATACGCAGTTCAAACGCACCGTGGTAAACTCGTATTGATATACTGCGTAACCGTCAGTCCGAGACGTAGTCGTCTTGTATCCGTAGAAGATCAAGAAAAAGATCAGCACGGACTGCAGGCATGTCAGTATCTCAGTGCGTGGGGAACGAGCACGGTACATACCTGTACGATTCCGTCGAACATGTAAATAAGGAAGAGCCTGGTGCCGAAGTACTCGCCGCGACGACTATGACTGTACAGCTCCGGGAGAGCCATGAGGATATGGTCGTCTATGTCATGAGATGAGACCTCGATGAGAACCGTCAAAACACTCAGGGAAACCTACCGGCATGTCTGTCAAACAATCCAATGGCAATGACAGGGGCGATAGTGAAGAAAGAATTCCACCATAGGAGATAAGTGTATTCGAAGGCGCTAATCCCGTCAAAGTGAGACGAGATGCTGTGATGGTACCGATAAATCCAACTCACTATGCACTGCTCCAACCGCAGTAGATCTGGAACCACCAGAGGACGCCGATACAAATGATGTTCTTGTAAAAGAAGTTGACGATCCTGAGAGCGCGTCAGACCGGCGTCACGATCACATGAAAAACCACAGCATACATGTTACCATTACGGGCATATGACCAGTGCCCGTGGACGAGCAACAACCTCTTCAAGAACCGGAACTGACCGATGTCATCAGCGAACCAATCACAACTGATAGTACCACAACCTACCTGAGCAATAGCATAATCGGACGAGTTCGCAGCCTGAAGACCCTCTTGACCAGAGATACCGACACCAACGTCGGCAGCTTGGATCATACTGACGTCGTTCGCACCGTCCCCAATAGCCAGCGTCATGCTGCCTAAGCCTTCCTTGACCAACTTGACAATCAAGGCCTTCTGTATCGGTGAAACACGACAGCAGATGACGCCTTCGCATTGCATAGAAAGACGGAGTAATAGCTGCTTATGCCGGTCGTCGCTGAGGGCCTATCGACAAATCAGAAACATCATAAAGAGAATAAAGTGGAGCATACTCACCACGCTGAGAGCACTGCCGTCAATGACGAGTACGAACCCGCCCGAGCGCTCGCCGTTGTCGTGGCCGACAAGGCTAGACGCATCGGTGGGCACTCTCTGCAGAGCAAGAGAAGAGCGCCTGCTCCTCGACATGGACGAGCGGGGACTCATAATAATATCACCATCGAGAATGCCGCTATCCGGGAAGAAGTTCTTCGCAGCGCCCACCAGCTGCGAGTGGACAGACTTCGACTGTCCGTCGACCCCGCCTCTAATGACGATGATATTATCTTGGCGGCCGATGAGGTTAGTACTGTGGCCAATAGCTACGAGACAGGACGTCAGATGTTATGGTGCAGCGAGTAAGATCAAGGCATACCTATTGCAGTTTCGACCTTGTCTCCAGTCGCCACCCAGATCTTGATACCTGCTTCCTTAAGGTCAGCGATCGTCTCCGGCACACCGTCCTGCAGACGATCTTCGATGGCAGTGGCACCCAGCAGTCGGAGGTTATGTTCAATCTCTTCGTAACACGCATCGACCTTCCCTTCACGATCTTCAAGTGACACGGAAGCTTCGAGATAGCGGCGGTTCCAAGAGTCGTACTCGTCATCTAACATAATCGACCGTTAGCAACTGCCACTTTACAGTGTCATACATACTCACCGGTGATGACCTTGTATGCCAAGGTGAGCGTTCGTAGTCCATCGCTCGCGAACTCGTCCAAGTGACCCTCCGTGGCCTTCTTCAGCTCATTGGATCCAGGCACGAGGCGCTCGAAGATGACATTATCAGCGCCCTTCGTCAGCAAGAAGACCTTCTCCTTCTCATCATCGTCCAGTTTGCGCACGATGACGCTCATCCGCTTGCGCGAGGATGTGAACTCAAGAATATTCAGTAGCTCGTACCGCTCGTACTCTTCTGAGAACGGCGTCTGCAGTGTCAGGATCTCCCTGTCGCGCCCGCGAAAGACGAATCCTGCATCCGCGGCGGCCTGCACGAGCGCAGCCTCATCCGGACTTTGTGCTTTGTACTCAATTGAGCCCCTTGCCGGGTCCACTGAGACAAGCGCAGTGTGACAGAGAGCTAGACAGCTGAAGAAGCCGTTAATGAGATGGGCGTGGTGGGAAGCCTCCGATTGAGGATCAGCATTCTTCGCGGAAGCGATATCCGCAGCGAGTACAGCGTCGCGGAAATGTGATAAGACGTGCTCCGCCAGCCCGACCTTGTCGGCGGCGAGCGGGTTGGGTACGTCCAAGGACGACGACACCGGTGTCTTCTTGCCGTCGAGCTCCGGCGAGTGCGTTCCGGATGATTTTGACCCAGTAGCCTCGCCTTCCTCGAGAACGCCGACTTTTGTCGACTCTTCGTCTCCCTGGCCGTTGGCATTCCCACGGTAGGCTCGTCCACCCACGGAGCACTGCCTGAAGATCATGACGTTCTGGAAACGGGAGATTGATGAGAGAAAAGGCACGAGGTAGTGACGTGGGGGCACGCACCTGAGTCAAAGTACCAGTTTTATCGGAGAAGATATACTCTATTTGACCCAGATCGTCCGAAAGGTTCCAACTCCTCGCTAATGTGGGCGTATCGGTCTCCTTGTAATACATTTCATGATCGAAATAGATAAAAAGGGCCTGGCATGTTCGTACTGCTTCTACGGAAATGTACAATGAGATAGGGATGATGTTTTGGAAGCTGGATGCGGCTCATGAGTACCAATGCCAGATACAAGTGAGATCGCACGAACGTGATCAGAGCGAAAGCGAATGTCACTACACCGTTGACATGTGTGTTGTTATCCGACTGATTATCGTCATATAGCCAAGGCGCGAGGCGAGGGTAGTAGCGCTGCTCGAGAACCGCGTCCACGATACCACACACGACAGCCATTGCAGCAAGAATGATTAGATTGATGAATCTACGCAAAAAGTTATCAACGAAAGTGTACAACGAAGTAAAGCATACTACGACATACACTTGGGGATTCATCTGCCGCTCCACCTTACTGCGCTTGCTGGGCGCACCGCCGGAGTTGAGCATGATCTTGGTATCGTTGCCGGTGAAAAGGATAAGTCCTATCACCCAGCGGGTATTCCTCAGCACGGTACCCCTGAGCAAGACCATCGAGATGTCCACGGCGGATTTTGAATCCTTCTCGGATACGACAGCTGCATTGAGCTTGTACAGGTTATTGTCGGGACGATCGCAGTCGACCTGAAATGAATTGCGGATGTCTGCACACTCGCGCGCAGAGCGCAGGTGGGTGAGCGCGGGATTCGCTGTGCGCGACTTGAGGTTCGTCTCGCCGTCGAGGTTCTTCGTCTCGACATAGCAAACGTTTTCATCCTCGGATGTCGCACAAATGAGGATATCGGCGGGGAAGGACTCATTGTCCATGATCTTGACAAAGTCCCCTACCTTGATGTCCTCCCAGGCGATCTTCTTCCAGTGGGGCCGGGCATGGTCTCCCTCCGGATCACCACTGAGAGTACGGAACAACCCACCATCCTGATCATCATCGTCAAACTCCACACCTTCCATCGCATTGTCCTGGCCGTTCTCTCCACGAAGCTGTCCATCCACGCCTTCAGGTGGAGCGGCGCGCTCGAGCTCGATCGCCTCAACGTCTGCAACAGGGGCTCTCTTCTTGCGATAGGACATGATGGTCGGGACAATGGCGGGCATGAAAGTCTTTTCCTTGCCTTGCATGGCATTCGGATTCCTCCAAGCACCACCCTTCAGAACAAGCACCTCGGAGTGGTTGATGCTGTGATCGGACTGATGGCGTTTAAAATCCTCATAGCCGTCCTTGAGACCAGTGATCGCAAGAATAATAAGCAGAGGAAGGATAGCAAGACCAGGGGATATGGTAGAGAAGATAGAAAAGAATTGCAGGATGGCGATGGCGAGGAAGAAGATGTTTGCTACCCGGCGGAACTGCTCGAGGAGGTTTCGAGGGATGAAAGTGACGAGAGAGTATTTGGACGTGATGGTTTGATTCGTGCAATAGACATGCTCCTTCTTGATCCTGCCCTTGTGGTCCAGGTAGTCTTCTGGCAGACTCTGGTGGACGAATACCGTGCGCGGCGGACCGACCTCCTTGGAGCGGTTAAAGATCTCCTCAACATTAAAGTTGACGACATTGTCGAGGAATGTATTGGTCTTATTGTACCAGGTGGCGACTTTGGAAAAGAAGCCAGCCATCAGGCCGTCGGGGGAGGGGGGAGGGAGAGCGGGAGGTGGTGCGGAGATGGGAATGGGAGAGACTTAGGCATGTAAGTATGAGGAGTCGTGCGGGGAGTAGCGGACACCGGCCGTCGGTCAGCATCGTGACATAACGTGACCCGATATGGCTTCCGCGTCACACTCCGTCACGCGCTTATCCCTGTCGTGACCTGCCGTGTCAGCGCGGCCAACATCTTCCTTTCTCTCCGGCCTTTGGCTCGCCGTGCTGACCGTTTCGCCTCCTCGCTCGCTTGTCGTCGCCCTCGTTTGAGGTCCAGTGTTCACCGTCGTACTTGACCTTCTCGCCGTGCTCCTGAAGCTCTTCGCCGCCGCCTTCTCGTCCGCCCGATACGCTTGCATGCGTCTGCTTGGCATCTGATTCATCATGGGGTACTTTGCCGCCTTGTATGACGTCCATGTTTCTACCCGTGTACTGATGCGGCTTCTGCACCGCCTTCGCCACCGACGTTCACCGTGGCTCAGCGAACACGGCTAGCCTCTGCTTTGTCCTCGATGCATGGGAACTACATGTCACACATTGCTGCATGATGTGTCGTGGGTGTCGGCCTGACGAATCAAATCATCAAATAACGACCCTTAGACATGATGAACAACATCTGGACTGATGGCTGACGCTGTCAGTGATTGGGCAATCGCTTATCTATTGGCTATTATTGTGGATGGCTTTACTGGTCTTGCATGGTCTCGGCCGGCTGGTGCAAGCTCGTGACCACTGTTCCCTCTGTCCGGAGTAAGCGCAATGTCAATTGAACTGTTGCTTCTGCCATCAGGATTGTGGCACACCGGTTTTTGTAAAATCCTCTCTGTATTGTGCTGTTGAGTAGCGTCATAATGCCCGGTGCCCCTGTAAGTGCAACCATTTGTCGAGTCCACAATCCGGTTCGTTTGGCCTGCATGCACACCGAATGATTTGGACACATCATAAAGTATCGGTTACGTACGTACGTTATCCCGCTTCGGATTGCAGATTGGCTGTCCGGCTGACCAGCCGCAGCGCATGGGAATGATTTTCATTGACACCGAATAGACCTAAGAAGTAGGTCATTCTGCTTTGGTCGTTTATGCCGATTGACTAGGAGTGTCGCATCACTGAACAGTTCATATACGTGTGCTGGTCTTATGGGCTCTGTTTGACACCTCGACTTGAAACTCGTTCGACGTTCTCATCCTTGTCGCTCAAATGTCAGGGCGCAACTGAATGAAAGTTTTTACTTCACGATGTCATGCATACAAGCGATTGTCCGAGAGGATCTAGAGTTGTCTGTGATACAGATTGTGGTACATTCACAATGACCACTGGTGAGGTTGTTTAATATGTCTCACAGATAGACGCACATACGGATCCCACTTTACTCGTGCGCTCACACTTCCAAGCAAACAGAGTCTGACAGTCAACCAATGCTTACCCTTCTCATCGACATTTTTCGCAATGTAACCACCCCCAATGGATAAATCACTCGATAACCCGTTGTATTCAAGACCGAATGGACTCATAGCAAACGTGTTCACGGCAGAGAGCTCAATATTGTAGACTCGCAGACGAGGTGGTGTAGCCACACATTCTGACCGTGAGTCAACCGCTGCAGTAATGTGAAGAAAACATTTCAGGGCGGTCCGATGCTCGCCTAGCATTGTTTTTACCATTAGTCACCAGCAGCTCAAGTGCTCACCAGTGGAGGCGGCTTGCAAGCTCGATGTCTAGACATGAAGAAAAGACATGACCAATATGCATTTGCATGCGAGCGACATGCGACGGACCCTCACTTGTTCAAAGTGATTTTTTCTTCTCCGTTCGTAATGTCCGACTGTCTTCACGAACGGTGCAAAGACGCGGGGAAACCTTGGAGGAGATGAATTCGAGAGGTGAGCGCTTGAGCGCTGAGCGGGAGAACAAGTCCGGACTCCGAAGCCTCACGCCGGCGAAGATCATGGGAATATGCTGACTAGGATGAGAATGTATGCGCTCTCTTGAATTCGTAGTAAAAGCTTGCTGGTAGAATGCTACTACTGAGCACTATGTAAAATTCGGAAGTTCGAGCTTCGTATAGTGAGTGGCCGGAAGTGCAAGAGCCAATCGTGACGCGCGACGCGACGCGTCATTGGTCCGATGCGATCCGAAACTCATCCACGTGATGCAAAGTGTGACTGTGTGATCGAGGTGTTACGGCGTGATTCTAGATAGTTCGACGTCAAATTCTTCATAAGGTCCACCTGCGCTCGCCAGCATTCTGCGTGTTGCTCGCCATCCAGCCCCTTTTCCTCGTCGTCTGCCTTCGCCATTGACCGTTTTCCTGTTCAAAATGCACCATCTGTCGCAGTCATCCTCTTCTGCTCTTCGTCGCGCTGCTGTTAAGGCCGCGAAGCCGTCGTTGGCGCGCGGCGCGCACAAGGAGATCAAGTTCTCGAATGAGGGTCGCGCAAGCATCCTCAAGGGTGTTGACGTTCTCGCCGACGCCGTCAGTGTGACGTTAGGTCCTAAGGGTATGAAAAAAAACGCGTGAAACCGCGAGAATATGAGTCTGACTATTCTTTCACAGGACGCAACGTTATCATTGAGCAGGCGTTTGGAGGCCCCAAGATTACAAAGGGTAGGATCCCTCCATATTTCGTGTTTTTTTTTCCTCTCGTAGCTCATGCTGTGTTGCATAGATGGTGTCACCGTCGCAAAGGCCATTTCGCTTGAGAACAAGTTCGAGAACCTCGGTGCTCGGTAAGCTGGTTGTGCCTTACTCGTTTTTTTTCGTGTCTCACGCTTGTGAAATAGCCTTGTTCAGGACGTTGCGCAGAAGACCAACGAGATTGCCGGTGATGGCACCACGACTGCGACGGTGCTTGCTCGCGCAATCTATTCCGAGGGTGTTAAAAACGTAGCCGCCGGCTGCAACCCAATGGATCTGCGCCGCGGTTCGCAAGCTGCTGTCGACGTTGTCGTCAAGTTCCTCTCTGCGCACACGAAGACGATCACAACCACTGCTGAGATTGCTCAGGTCGCGACCATTTCCGCGAATGGCGACAGCCATGTTGGCAATATCATTGCGCAGGCCATGGAGAAGGTCGGCAAGGAGGGTGTCATCACCGTGAAGGAGGGCAAGACGACGGAAGATGAGATTGAGATCACGGAGGGTATGCGCTTTGACCGTGGCTTCATTAGCCCGTACTTCATTACGGACGTCAAGAGCCAGAAGGTCGAGTTTGAGAAGCCTCTCATCCTGCTCAGCGAGAAGAAGATCAGCGTTCTCCAGGATATTCTCCCGGCACTTGAGGCCTCCATTTCGCAAAGGCGCCCACTGCTTGTCATTGCCGAGGACGTCGACAATGAGGCGCTCGCGGCCTGCGTTGTCAACAAACTCCGTGGCCAGATCCAGGTCTGCGCTGTCAAGGCGCCCGGCTTCGGTGACAATCGCAAGTCTATCCTGGGCGATATCGCCGTCCTCACTGGTAGTACCGTTTTCACGGACGAGCTCGACATGAAGCTCGAACACATGACCGCTGATATGCTGGGCTCGACCGGTTCCGTCACAATCACGAAGGAAGACACGATCATCCTCAATGGTGAGGGCTCGAAGGACGTTATCCAGCAGCGCTGCGAGCAAATTCGCGCGCTCATTAACGACCCGACGACGAGCGACTACGACAAGACGAAGCTGCTCGAGCGTCTCGCGAAGCTCAGTGGTGGTGTCGCCGTCATCAAGGTCGGCGGCAGCAGCGAGGTCGAGGTCAGCGAGAAGAAGGACCGTTACGATGACGCGCTGAACGCCACCCGCGCTGCCGTCGAGGAGGGTATCCTCCCAGGTGGTGGTGTCGCGCTGCTCAAGGCGTCACTCGCGCTCGCGTCGAAGGCACCTGGCTCGAACGGCCCGTCGTCTGCCGACGCGAAGTCCATCCCGACGGCGAACTTTGACCAGGACCTCGGCGTGCAGATCATTAAGCGCGCGATTACGAATCCGGCGCGGACGATTCTGAGCAACGCGGGCGAGGAGGCATCTGTGATCGTCGGTAACCTGACGGCGAACTATGGTAGTCCGGACAAGTTCAACTGGGGTTACGACGCGAGCAAGGGCGAATACGTCGACATGGTGAAGGCTGGTATTGTCGACCCGCTCAAGGTCGTCAGGACCGCGCTTGTGGACGCCGCTGGTGTTGCAAGCCTGCTGACGACAAGTGAGGCGAGCATCGTCGAGGCTGAGGAGAAGCACAACGCAGCTCCGGGTGGTGCGGGTGGTATGGGCGGTATGGGTGGCATGGGCGGTATGGGCTTCTAAGCTGGCGCACTACGGCGCGGCGGTGCTGCCTCCTCCCCCTTTTCATCTCCGTGACTCTTCTGCAGACACAAAAGTATCGTGACAAAAACGTAGAGGTAATGTCGGGTTTTGTTGTCATTGTGTTCTCATCACGCACGTATCATCCCCATCTTGTTTCGTATATCTATCATTGCTATCTGTTGTATCATCTGCTAGTCGGCACTCAACTCATCAATCAACTCTCCGCTCACGTAACATTTCGTGTATCGTTTGAGGATCTCTCAATCCTCGTTTGACGTGGGTTGGAGCGAGATGCACACATCATCGTAAACCAAGGCACGTCGTACGAGCTGTATTTTGAAGACAAAAAAGCCTTGTTTACTTTCTGCAGCTAATGTTACATCTACACACTCTCCGTTCCTCGCTGTTCAACCTATCGCTACTTCCGCCTCCCTCACGATGAAGGCGGAACATATACAGCCGGTGACGTTGCATATAAACCCTTCCGATAGTCCTCGGATGACATACTACGACCGATACAGCCCGAGGATTGTCAAGACGATGTAGGTCCTTTGCCGTCCCCTGTGTCAAGCGGAGAGCACGACGACGAGCGAGCATGGCGCAGTGATTTTCCGTGTTGCCTACTGTGCGAACCTCCGTTGACAAGTACGCTCACCGGGCATGAGTTCCGGCGAGCGGCAAAAAAATAAGGAAGAGAGAATAATCAAGCCTTGTCCGCGTTAGCAGGCGGCTCGGGCGGGGGCACGCCCCATTCCGGGAGACCTTTTGGACGTGGGACGCGAATGATTTCCCAGTCGTCATCCTTGGCCGTGCTCAATCGCTGCGGGATTGATAGCGTCAGAAGGGCATAGTGAATAAACTGAAAGCACACAGCGCACATAGTATTCTTCCCTGATATCGAACTTCTTTCGGCTCTTTCTTAGGCCAAGCTCTTGCTCCTTGTTCAGCTGTGTCATGAGCATTTCGCAGCAAAATTGACCAGGAATGACGGGAGAATCAGCATTTTGAACACGATCTGCGAGCATGCTGCGTACCTGTGAGACCTTCTGGGCATGGAGGTCGTACCGCGTCTGCGTGAAGCCTTGCATGGCGAATGATGCCCCGACGATGATCATCAAGAAGGGGATGCCAAAGACAGATGGGTGCTTCCGGAGCAGTGCATGGATTGAATGTGACTTGAGAGGTCGCGAGGGGAACACGGCCATGATTGTGAATGAGGATGGCGGCTGCGGCGGTAGTGGCGCGCGACTCGAATAGGGAATAGGACGCAGCGTCAACCACGTGCCTATCCGACCAGCCCCGGTACAGATTGAATGACGTTACGGTGTCTCCGATGACGTGTTTACGTACTTCTTCATCACAGGCATACTTTGAAACAATCTAGTGGGTGCATGCTATCCCAACGAAAGCTTGTATGCATTACATTCGCATGCATTGTAAGCGAGGCAAACTCATGGACTATCATAGTTCTGGCCTCAAGGTTGGTTTGGGGTTCGAACTCATTCCACCGTATCGGTTGCGCAGAAATTTTAGGTTTGCACAGCGGACGGCGTCCGAAGTGAGGATCACTTCTCTTCTGTGGTCTGATCCACATTGCAGGGGACGGATGAATTGTTTCGTGCATGCAGCTCTGTTCGCCGTTGGATGACGAGAATGCCAGGACTTCGTTCCTTGTTTTGGAAGATACGACGTCCAAATCCAGATCCTGCCATGGTGTTTTTGATTTGTTTTTTCTCGCCTGTGCGATCAAGCGTACAACATCTTCAAGCCTCGCCTTCCACTCCGGCCGTATCGTTCTTTCACGGTGACGACTGCGATAGTGCCGTAGCGCACACGGATACCAATTTTCGCTTCGCTTCCTGCATTCGACCGGCTGTGTCATTCAAAATAACCAATTCTGTATCGTGAACGGTCCAAAGCGCCGGATCCTCGTGCAAGCGTTTACGCATGATGTAGCGTGGATGAAGATTGTCTTCACAATACAAAGGTACAAAGGGACGACGGCCACGTACCTCGCGCACTCAGCATTCTCCCTTACGTCGCTGACGACCTCTTGCAGTACGTACCTCATATCTTCCGGTCTGCTTCTGTAGTGACATCAAATATTGCAGCACTCAGTATCAACTCGACGCTCGAACCTACATTGAGCTATTGATTCATACTCTGTGATAATCAACAATGGGCAACTCTTCGTCTTCGTCTATACACCATGAACACGAGCGCCGAATGGCGGAGATGCAGGCTCGCGTCAGGGCTCAGCAGCAGGAAGCCGAGGCTGCCCGAGCGCATCAGCAGTGGCTGGAAGCCCAAAGACAGCAACAGGAGGAACAGCGGCGCATAGCCGAAGAGCAGCGCATCAGAGCAGAGGAAGAGGCTAGGCGAAGGGAGGCAGAGAGAGTCGCTGCAGAGCAGGCGAGACTTGCGGCGGAAGAGTCTGCCAGGAGAGCTCAAGAAGCGATGCGACAAGCGGAAGAGGCTAAGCGCCAGGCGGAAGAGCTCCGACGGCGCGCAGAGGAGGAGAGGCAGCGGGCAGAAGCGGAGAGGATACGGGCTGACGAGGAAGCTAGAAGGGCGCGTGCGGAGCAAGAAGCAGAGCAGCGGGCCAAAGAAGCTTCGGAGAAGGCAGCTGCGGAAGCGCAGGCAGCGCTGGAGAAAGCTGAGAAAGACTTGAGGGAGGGTATCAAGCCCATAATCGTCCCAACTCCGGAGGAGATGGAGCAGAAGAAGAGGGTCCTCCAGTATCAAGAGGGTCTTTTCCATTTCGCCATCGCCGGCGTCTCGGGCAGCGGCAAGTCGTCGCTGCTCAACGCATTCCGTGGTCTGCGCAACAGTGATCGAGGCGCTGCCGCCGCTGGCATAATCGAAACGACAAGCATCCCCACTCGATACCCCGACCCTGATCCCGAGAATCCCTTCGTGTGGTACGACATGCCCGGTGCAGGCACGTTGGATATCCCCGATTGGGTGTATTTCAACGCTCAAGGCCTCTATGTTTTTGATTGCATCATCGTTCTCTTCGACATTCGGTTCACCCAGACGGACATCGCGATCCTGAGGAATTGCGCGCGGTTCAACATTCCTGCATACGTCGTGCGTTCGAAGTCGACACAGCACGTCCAGAACCTCGCGGACGATCTGGAACAGGGCGAGAACGAAAGTGATGAGGAGTTGTTGGCGCGGGCCCGCCAGCAGTATCTCTCGGAGACTCGCGAGAGTGTGGGTCGCAATTTGGAGCTTGCGCAGCTGCCAAACCAGCGTGTCTACATTGTCGACAAAGAGATGATGGTGCAGGTGGTAAAGGAGGAGCGAAGAACGGATCTACTCGATGAATCCGAGTTGCTGCAAGATCTCAAAACGGAAACGCAGAAGAGACGATCTGCCAAGTGAGCCGATTATATACTGGATTCATGCAGAATTGCGGCATGTAGTTTCCTCGTCTGACTGGCGTCTGTTCGAGTTAACGCACAAGAAACCTGCTCCATCCTGCGTCTATCTGCGAATATATCTCTATTTCCGTTTGCGTTGTGCGTCATTTCATCGGATTTTTTATGATTGTTCCTGGTTTTCCAGGTAGGTCTTACCGGTCGCTCGGCCGCATATTATATGGTATCGTGAGGTGTGTCGCATCAGTTCATTTCAATACTTCTTGCCACGATGGGAGTACTGCGACGTTAGAACCCACGCCAGCGTGTAAATTTGTGTGCAATCTCTACTTCCGCATGGCTGCAGCTCGTTATGAAATGCGAAGACCATCATGCTGTGACGGTTAGAGGAACGCACCATCACGAGCGGTTATGGGATGTCCTGGAGGGAAAGAGCGAAGGGGATATACAAATCAGGGACCATAACCAAACGATGAGTGCATGTCTCATCTTGACATACTAGCTGAGATTTTTGTCCAAACAGGCGTTGGGCGATAGCTACGACTTAGGCATCTGTTTGCCCGCAGCGGGGCATACGTTTTGTTGAGAACTCTTCCATGTCTTATCGACGTGGGAGCACCGTGGGCTTTTGACCTAGAAGCTTTCGAAGAGCAGTATATGGTTGCCGAGAAGGGTAAGGTCCTTGCAATTTGAGACTTTGGTCGAAGGTCTCGAGTTGCAAGTCACAAGTTTTCGTGTCCTCAGCGTGAGTACGTGACGCTTGGTTGAACGGCGCCAAGTCCCGCCGTCCTTGAGCGCTTGAGCGCTCACACTAAGTGCTGTCATAGACATAGTGGACCCTCGCGCTCATCTCCCGCGCCTTTCAGCGTAGTGACGGAGGCGATGTTGCATGCCTGTAGTGAGCAAATGTTCATGAATAATTCGCAGAATTTTTGGAGGATGATTGATCAAAGCCTCATGAGGCCTCAAGGCCTCACCCCCAACTTCCGGGCCGTTGGCGATCTCGCGTCCTGAGCCGAAAAGCATGCGAGTTGCGGCTCGCAACTTGAGACTTGCCAGAAATGGACCTGATCAATCCTCCTCAGGCAACTGTGCTTGTGGCTTGAGAACCTCCCTTTCGACTTGTTCTCTCTGATTTTAGCTCGTGCAATGGTGCAAGCCAATAAAAAGTTCAAAACAGGGAGGTCCTCAGACGTTCTTGAAAGTTACTGTCTTCTTTGCTGATGGCAAGCAGATGAAATTGTCCCAAGTGGGATTTGAGTTCGCCTGACGCTGACCTGTAGACGCAAGCCCGGAGTTTCCCCCTCCCCTTCTGACAGGAATAAGGCAGCACATTCTCTTATTCCCTATGTCCCATCTATTTGATGACATGCGCCGTAGGCCATACATCAGGTTCTCGAAATTATCCGCCGCCGGCGCCTCTCTAACTCAGCGGACGTTCAACAGGAAGGTTCGCCGCAGCTGCCATGCGGATGCTCCACGTCTCATAACAGCACATCGGTTCAAGCCTCCCCTCCCTCATCGCCTCCTCTTTTTTTAGTACGTACGCAGTTTTACTGGGCCCTTTTTCGTTACCGTATTGACCAAGGTATTCCATTTCACTCAATGTTTCTGCAGAGGCTACGCCTGCACGATTTTTGAATGGGCCAACCACAGTCTCGGCCCGAGGCAGACGAGTGGGCGAGAAAGGCGATCCAACTGGCGGAGGAGTTGAAGAACAGAGCAGATGCTGACGCAAAACGGGATCGAGAGGAAAAACTGAAGGCAGAAGCGGAGAGAGATCGACTTGTGGAGTCAGTGGAAGAGGCCAAGATTGTGCAGCAGCGAGAGCCAAGGGCCCGAGAGGCCGCGGAAAGGAAAGCAGCGCAAACAAAAACGGCGTTGGAGCGTGCCGAATTGGAGCTCGAACGCCTCGATGGCGATGTCAGGCCCATCGTCGATGTTACAGTAACCGAGATCGACCAAAAGAAAATGGAATATCAGTTCAAAGAGGGCGTCTTCCACATTGCCGTTGCTGGTTGCGCGGGCAGCGGCAAGTCATCGTTGATCAATGCCCTCCGTGGTCTCAGCAATCATTCTCCTGGTGCAGCGCCAGCGGATATTACGGAGACGACGAGTGCAGTGACCCGCTACCCTGATCCTAATTCAGCGAATCGTCTTGTCTGGTACGACGTTCCAGGCACGGGAACGCTGGACGTCCCTGACTGGGAATACTTCAATGATCAAGGCCTCTACGTGTTCAATGCTATCATTGTCTTGTTCGACAGTCGCTTCACCGAGAAGGACCTCGCAATCATCAGAAATTGCGTGCGGTTCAAGATACCCATATACATCGTTCGGTCCAAGTCGAGACAGCACATTCGAAATCTCGTCGATGACATGCCACCAGTGGAAGGCGACGATGAGGCTCAGCGGCGGGTTCGGGCGCGCCAGCAGTACATCGAGGAAACTCGCGAGAAGGTGAATCATCACCTGGAGTTGGCGAGACTCCCTCGCCAGCCAGTTTACCTCGTCGACAAGCAGACGATAGTGCAAGTCGTGTCACACGCGCAACCCGAAGAGCTCATTGACGAACAGGACTTATTGCGAAGCCTGGTTACCCGTGCCAAAATCGCACTTGGAATTGCGTAAGGCCAGGTCGGTCAGCGTGCTTCATTTCGATAACAATCCCCTTTTTTGACCAGTCTGCCTCTTCAAAAGCATGCGCTGTTCTCGTGCTCGCAGATCATTGTGTCTCACAAGTCAGAATATTTCACTTTTCATGTATTCGAATCCATCTTCGTCCGTATTGCATTAAGCGCTGCCACAGTCTTGCCTTCCCGTATTCTCTGACAGTTTTGACGAGTGACAAGAGCACGGTGTTCGCAAACTCGTGATAGGCAACCGAAGAATTGCGTTGTGGCCTCTGATTCTACTTCATGCCATTGCCCTCGCAGACTTGCCATGAGTTTGGTAGACTACCTTTCGCTGTAATATGTCTCCTTCGTCGGGTCTTGACATGCGCAGAAGTGCTTGCGTCTACAAGGCCTGTTCGAGATTCCGACGGCCGCCGTCTCCTGTGCCATTAAACACCGCGGGACACCTTGCTTGCGCGGCAGAATCAGCGCTTTATTTGAACAGCGTAAGGCGCTGGTGTCCTGGCCTCTCGGCTCAGACATGTCACGCGCTGATCGATCCTTCTCGATTAGAAGGGCTTCTGCCCTTGATAATACCTGCAGGGCGGAAGATGGGCATATTTAAATAAAGGGAGCGGTCAGCAGCGTTCAACGCTCTCTCCGCTCCCCATGACTATAACTTTTTGAAGCCAGGTGAATAACGCATATCATTGGGTAGTTCGTGATACTCTCACCTTTGAATGACATTAGCTAAAGTAAACATTATAATTTATACAGGCACATAGGCATTTTTTCTGGCGAGGACACCACTTCGCGATGTCGCAAGATCAAGCTGATGCGCACTCCTTTTTGTGGAAGATAGCGGGGGATAGTCTCAAAGCAGTCGGGCGTTCGATAAAAGGCCGTTTTACTTCGATTTTGATGTCCATAAATGCCCAAGACAAGATACCATCGGAAGTAACAACGACTGGCCACGAAAGGCTCATCGACGACGACGTCCGAGGAGTAGGTTCGGAGATTGACCAAACGAGACCGTGCACAGAAGCTTCGCGGAGCATCGCTGCCTCGCGAGAGAGCCCCCGAATTGTCGGGCTGGCCGTCTCTGCAGATGAAAGGGAGAGGAAGAAAAGAGAACTGAAATACGAAGAAGGTTTCTTCCATTGTGCTGTCGCTGGCGTACCGGGTAGCGGCAAATCTTCCTTACTGAACGCCCTCCGGGGATTACGCAACAACGAATTGGGCTCGGCCCCAACTGGCATCATGGAAAAGACCAGTGTGACCATACGCTACGTCGACCAGAACACCGCTATGCATCTCCCATTCGCCTGGTATGACATTCCAGGTGCGGGCTCGCTCACTGTCCCAGAGTGGACGTACTTCAAGGACCAGGGCATGTACATCTTCGATGCCGTTATCGTCCTCGTCGACACGCGCTTCACGGAGACGGACATCGCCATCCTCAGGAACTGCAAATTGTACAGGATCCCTGCCTTCATCGTCCGCTCCAAGGCAAACCAGCACATTCGGAATATCGTCGACGATCTAGCGCGACAGGAAGACGAGTCTGACTCGCAGATATGGGAGCGAGCACGACAGCATTTCATTCGGAGAACCAAGGAGAACATTAGAAGGAATCTCGAGGGCGCACAGCTACCCCCCATGAAGGTGTACATCGTTGACAAGGAGCCGATGGTGCAGATTGTCATGGATTGGGATCATTCGACGGAAACGAAGCCGAGCGGACTCATCCATGAAGAAGAACTTTGGCTCGATCTGGTAAAGGAAGCCGGCGATAAAAGTCGATTGATCAAGTAAAACACGCATATGTTTGTATGGAGGATGCCTTCTTCGCGTTCCAAAATGTTCTGTGGGTACTCATGGACTCGTCGGCGCCCGGTATGTTCTCATCCGTGTGTTTGCTGCTATTCCAGATGCTCTAGATTCCGATTTCTATGCTTTTATTTTTGCTAGCATTACTTGCGCGTGGTCCTGTTTCGATCATTGATCGAAAGTCTCAGAAAATTATATAGTCCATCTCTTTGTCCGTCCGTCCATCTTTCGTTACGCTGTCGCTTGATGATTTTAAGCATGAAAGTCGTGCATGGCTGTCTATGGCTTGAGACTACGCTGAGATATAAGCAGATGAGCTGTACTGCACCGTAAATCCGGGCAATGTCGTGGTGGGATAGGCCGGACGTGGGATGTCCTGGCCCCGCACTGCCAGCGGCGTCCTGGGGCCTGAGACCTGAGATGTTTCGAACAAAGAGCGCAAGAAATGTCCGCCTCGGCGCAAATTGCGCGACGGATCGCAGAACAGGAGCAGATCTAGTCAAAGGCCCAGAGGGAGAGGGTGGATGGGGAGAAAGTGTAGACAACTCGTGGGTACTAGCGAGAGAGAAGATGAGAGTCGCAGAACAAGATGCTCGTGGCTGCGTCACGCATCTCGTCCTGTGACATGCCGTCACAACCCATAGCATAGCATAGCATTGATGACGCGTAGTACACTACGTGGGGAAAAGTTGTGAACGATTGATATATAAAACGCGAACAATGGTCGACTGGTCCTCCAGTTTGTCGCAATCACTACGGTTCAAAATCGGAAGTGCGCTACACGTGTCGCTTATCCTCTAAGCGAGCCGCATCCAGTGGCACTCGATGCCACTCGGACTAGCAATTTCAGTTTCGCGGGGCGACGGGCCCAACGCACGCAAACGGTCGACAATGAAGTTTCCGTCCAAATCCGGCTAGAAACCTTCCTGATAAGGGATTCCATCGGATCGGACGATCGGCCACGAGGTGATCCGTTCCTTTTCTCGGCGCTAAATGCCACTCCCCTCTCTACTTCAGCCACTCATCGCGGTCACCATCGATGCAGTCGCCTGCGCGTATAAATCCTGCCAGTGTGCCAGCCATGTCCAGCCATGGATTTTCGCTTTCCATAGCGAGCTCACGCTATGTCCTCTTTACCCGTCCTCCGCGCGGCGTTCTATGCTCATCGCTATGGTTTGTTCGCGGAGAATCACGGTTCGGAGGAGCAACAGGTTGAAAGTCAGGGAATCTGTCCAGCTGCAATATTTTCTCCTGCGATATCTCGTGCATCACCGGCTTGCTCCAAATCCAGCTCAGGTTCTGGTGTTGATGCGCGGTCAGGGTCTAGTGATCGCTCGGACACCAGTTCAGATTCTAGCTCTGAATCGGGCACTGGTGTAGCTCAAGAGGATGAACAGGTACGAGAAAAATCAGCTGAATGCTGTCCAGCAGGGTATGTGAGATTATTGGTTCAGTTTCGTCCATGTCCTAATCACTGTTGACCTCAGCTCTGGAGAGCATGCCATAAGTGAAAACGATCCTGTGAACGTTGCTGCCATCAACGCTTCGCAAGCAGAATTAATCTCTTCTAGTGGGACGTGCACCTCTGAATCGTCTACTCGTATGCCTATGCGCTCAAGAGGTCCATCCCCTTTGGCGGTCCCCACTCAGCAAGACTTTGTGCACAGAGTCAGCCATCGACGTGCCGCAGTGCGACTTCGTCAATGTCTCCAAGAGTCTGATTCGGAAGACGAGAAAATCAAGGAAGAAAGTGATGATGAGTTTCTCCCGACTTTGCGTACGACACCACGCAAGAAACATTTCCAGCCTTATCCTCGTACTCCATCTTCGAACCGGGACCTCATAATGCCTCCGAACTCTTCCACATCGTCACCTCCGAAAACGCCTCGTAGGTCCAGAAACGTGACGTCTTCGCCTCAGAAAACACCTCGCCGGTCCACCAAGCTGGTGTATAGTTTCTCCTCAGCGTCCGCATCGTCATCGTCATCCCTATCCTCGCTAACATCGCTCTCGTCCTCTCCCTCCAAACCATCCTCATCTCCGAGTTCACCCAACTCCCCGAAGCGTCTCGCGCCTCCACGCAACGCACAGATCGCACTCTCGCCCGAACAGCTCTCCGCCGCCCGCACCCGCGTCGAGTCCTCCCGCTCCCCGAAGTGTCCCGTCGCCTGCGGGTTCGTGCAGAAACGTTTCCGCCCACAGGACATGCTCCGGCACGTCGAGACGCACCTGCGCGCGAGCAAGGGCGGGTCCGCGTCGCAGTGGGTATGCCGTGGTGTGCCTGAGGCGCAGGCGGCGCGATATCTCGTGAAGAATTATGATTATCCGAATGTGTGGAAGGGGGTGCGGATGGTGGGTGGGTGTATGGGTGGGTTTAGCCGTAGGGATGCGCTTGCGAGACATCTGAAAAACAACAAACAGTTGTGTGTTGGGGATTTCAAGTACCTGGGCTCCGATTAGGCGGTGTGTGATGGGTTAACAGCACATGAGTGAGCGGAATATGCCATCTGCAATTATGCCTATGACGTAAGCCTTCTAATTTGCTCTTAGCTCTCTCCGATTTGATCTCAATATATGATCAGCTTGTATGAAACCTGCATCGACTTATGGATCCCTCATGTCTTGCCTATGTACACCACACCCTCATGGTATATGCACAATTTCTATGCAATTTCTCATCGCCTTCTGTGCATTGATTTGTCCCAAAGACACTTGCCTGCCCCATGTAAAGTATACCGAACGAACATTTTTGATTGCGGTTGGCTGAAGCGCCCGTACAATCCCAAGTACTATCACGATTCCCGGTAGGAGGTTTTCCATTATCCATGCGTTCATCCTTGTCTACGTCGAAATAGAAGAACGCTTGCTACTTCGCTGACACGTATTGATGCGCCATGCCAGCAGTTGTCCCGGTGAGGTTGCACCTCCTCCCGATCCGCGACCAATATTCCACACGGTCCACGCGGTGAGCAACGTGCATCAACGCCCGTACTTCCCATCCATTGGATAGGTGCGTGTCTTCTTTGATACTCTACCTAGCCGGCCTTAGAATTTGTCCCCTTGTCAACAGTAGGTCCACTCGAGCCATATCATGGAAGAACATGCGTATGATCTCAAGCTCTCAAGGTTCCCATGAGCATACACATTAACAGAGCCTCCCAGGACCTGGACAGTGGGCCGTGAGCGCCTCGACCCGCACGTGGTACCCAACGACTCGACTCGCAGGCTTCATTCACCTCCCCGCTAACACCGTATCAAGACTGCCCATGGGCGTATGGACCCGCATCTCAGGGCCGCTGGCGCATCGCGACGCCAGATTGGCACGGCGAGATTCAGGACTCGCAATGAGATGCGGATCTCAGCACCTGGCTGCGAGATCCGCGGACTGGAGTTACGTTACTTGATTTATTTTAATGCGCGCGGGCTCTGGTCTGGCTCTGGCTCTGGCCTGAGTGTCGAGGAGCGTCGAGGTCGGGTGGGCGTCTGGGCGAGCTGTTATGTTATGAGAGCATCTGGGGCGGTGCAGCGGGCGACCTTTGCTTTTCTCCCTTTGCTCTCATGCTGGGCTTCTGTGAAATCCTTGCGGCTCTGTGAAATCCTTGCGGCTCTGTGATATGCCCTGGGCTTGGAGGCGTGTGTGGAGTAAGGCGCTTCGTTGGGTTGTACTTTCGCTGGCGTCGTGCCCTGAGACTCTTATTTAAGATACAAGGAAAGTTTGGAAGATGTAGCGCGGTCCGTCCTTCCCAGTAGAACGTGCGAGCGATTGTTTCCCGTCGTTCCTTGTCCCCGCCATGTTTGACCGCTCCTTATGCAGGATACCGACACCTTGTCCCACTCAGATGCAGAAACTCAACGGCTGCGCCATCGACGACGGATGCTCACGCAAGAGCTGCCATGCCATGAAACGATACAGACGCAGAGCCACGGTGGATGGTGCGGATCATGCATTTCACAGATGCGATATCCCACGGAACATCACAGCTCACTGGCAGTGTACGATTTAGACTGAAATAAGGCTATCTGTGCGGCGACCAATGTTGTCTATCGAAGGACGGGCTGTCGGTGTCGCTCGCCGAGCCAATTTGGACCAAAGTAAGTACGATATCATGTTTGATCGCGAAACCACCTCGTTAATCATTGCATGCCGTACAGTTACTGTTGCTCGTTTATGCTCAGTCAGATACGCTTTCAAATGCTGTGCCGAGATCTATCGGCATCACTATGTACGCGTCTGGGAACCGAACACTTGGTGCCGACTAGCTGTCCAATCGCCAGCCAACGCGCGATTGTATGTTGTGTTGAAGTTGGCCATCATACGTATCTTTTCCAATCTATCTATGCCAGAGGTACGCGCTCTCACGATACTAATCTAATGCGCTAACACATTGTTCCTTAAAACCCTGCAGGATTCCGCAGCTGGAGCGCCGCAGCGCATGGCGAGCGAGGAGGACACTGCGACGAACTACACGAACCACCTTGTCGCGTACATGGTGAGCATCCACCGTCATTGAACATGTTGCCGTGCAGCTCTTTATTGCGACTCCAAAGTACCCAAGACAACGCCCGCCAGCCACACACCTCGCGTTGATCATGCCTCTTGGCGACCCCCAAGCGCTCCCAGTAACTATCTGGGCCAACCGCATCACAGGATCGGACGTCTTACATGCACAAACAAGCAAGGCACGCCCTTGCACTGACCGGAATTGAACCGCCAAACGTTCCTCCGTCATCGTCATCATCATCGCACCGCACGCCACCACGCGATCGCTAAAGTCACATTCGCTTCGCACGTCAAATTCGTACATGCACATGCACAAGTAGAAGACAGGAGCGCGAGGAGATCGGCGGTGGGGAGTGGTAGAAGAGAATGTGGAGGATACGGCTCAGCGCTCAGCCCTGTGATCGCAAGGAGCGCCTCAGTCCGTCCGCGCCCATCGCACCGCACACGGATACGGAACAAGACCCACTTGCAACGTCTGAGGATGAAGGTAGGTACGTAAGTAGGGGTGACGGGCAGAGGCAACCCGCTCTCCTGTTCGCGAAGTCCTTATCGTTATCCATCTGCATTCTGCAGCGGTCCTGGAAATCGCGCAGCTGCAGCTGGCACGTCATGCGCCTCGGAGTGGCCGGACCTCCTGACCGGGCATGCGTAACTACACGCGCCGTCCTACCGGGTGGTGACACACCCGCAGTGGCAGTGGCACGCGCAATTGGTAGGAGGAGGATGAGAGAAGGTTCGAATGCTTCGAAGGAAACCGCGAAGCCGCTCCACAGACCCTGGAAGTTGGACTTCAGGATGAACTCGAAAAGAGGAGATTCTTCCTGCACACGGACGTGCGCTGAAGATGCGAAAAGGATCCTTCGACTCGAAAGGCGGCTCCATAGCGAATGGAGCGTATCCCTTCCTCAGACCTTCGGGCCTCAGGCCCTCAAACAGCGACCTCTGGCTCTGGATGAACCTGGTCAGACTCCAGCGAGCGACGAGCGTGCCAATTCCAAGCACCAGACACGATGGGGTTCCTCCACCGCACTTCCACTTCCACTTCGCACTCAATACTCAATACCCGTCCATCGAGGCTTCGAAGCTTCGAGGTCCGAGGCTGCCGGCAGGGTCCGTCCAGAGTCCGAGCTTCGCGAGCCCCACAGGAGCACACACGCACAACGTCACCGCGTCGCCATTCTGAAGGTGCGAGGGCACGTTCGTTCTCGGGCAAGGTCCGCACCGGACTCCGTAGCCGCAGGAAGCGATCATGCGCCCGTGGCGAGTAGAGCGGCCGCATTCGGGGCAGTCCATCCAACTGAGATCTGAACGCTGGTATGCAGAAGATCAGAAATCCAATTGTGATAACAGCTCAACCTCAGCACTAGTAGTACTCAGCGCGCAGACCAGGAGTCCCGGATGGTGCACGCACGGTACCGGTGTTCCGTCCCAGCTCGGAGAACTTCACGCTACACGCCTCGATCGCGCGGTCGCACTCCATACAGGCCGCAGTTTCCCCGCAATTAATGTGCAACGCCTCACCCAGAACACGAAATTGAGCGGAACATGCCGAGCGAGCGATGTTCTGCTGCGTCCTTACGCCACGCGCTCTGCCGGCCGGCGTGCAAGTCTGTTTTCTTGCCTAATGGAGGGAGGGTGGAATGCGGTGCGACGCGTGTCGTGGTTATCATTGTGGCTTGATGGGATGCTGACGATCGATCGACTGGTCGACGCACAGTGTTAGCAGGCGATGCACCGATAGTCTCTCCATTGCACGCAAGGATAAACTGTACCATCCAGACCAGACCACCAGGGTCCCAGGATCCCACACGCCGTCCTACCAGCACCCAACCAGTCCGAGTCTGGAACCCGGCGACCCATGGGCTGCCCTCCCACCCGGCGGTCTCGATCGCATCGCATCGCATACGTCTATCACTCATAGAGTGCGTGTGATCTCATCCTCGAGTCGAACCGGTGACGACACTCTTCATTATGCGTTATGAGCCATATGGCGATGGGCGAAGATCGATGAGGATACAGGCGAGTGCAATGGGTCGGCGACCTGTACTTCGATACCCGACTTCTGATAGCCTGCATGCTTGGATGTGCGCCGTTGGAGAGCTAGATGCCAGTCTCGCAAGCCTTCGCTACCCGCGGGTATTGAAGCTCAAGAACTGGCAAGTATCCGTGCCAACGTCGCCCTCGCACTCATCATGCATCATGACCAAGTGCTCCCACTCCCACCACCACTTGATCTCGCAACTTCCCATGCAACCCCGCACGCTCCGGATCCAGACCCTCACGCATATATGCGCGCGATCGGGATGACGACGCTTCCATTGAGATAAGCTAACACGGTCCCGCGATCGACGTGGGCTCGACGGCTCTCGAGAGTCTGGCCCGCGCCCACAGGTGCTAAAGTGCGATCCTGTGTTATGGTTACGCAGAACGGAAGCTTTTTGATTGGCTCCTGCGCAGGTGGCGGGGGCTGCAGAGGCCAAAGGTGGGTCAGTCGGTGGCACCTTAGGAGGGTCCGATGATGGTTTGCGTGGATTTCGGATTGAATGCATGTCGATGCAACTGGTGGCAGTCGGAGTCGGAGGAGAGGCTTGATGCGTGGATGACCGAAAGAGGCGAACGCTGATCATTGCAGAGACGCCTCCGGTGACAGGTCCGGGTCTGGACCGGCGCTTGGTGTGTGTACTGGATTAGACAGACCGCCACTACAAGAATAGATGGGTGGTACAATACACGGACGACCCGACGCTCGTTCGCTGAGGTACGCGAAGCAACGCAAGAGCCGTCCAGAACGCACCCGTTCTTCGACAGTGAGCACAAGCTGGCGGCTCAGCCATAGCGAAATCCCTCGCGCACGACGCAGGATTTCTCCACTCGCTATTCAGGAGCATCTCGCGCGCGACGCAATGACGATATCCAAGTCGGACGATGGACATCGCATCACGACAGGAGGCGAATTTGTTTGTGCGAAGAGCGATGACGCGTGCGCGTGCGGGAATTTGTAGTGGCGTGAGCCAGGCGCGTCCGTGCGCTCACATGACGCACTCGAATTTGTAGTGGGCGGAGTTTCCGTTGTTGGTGGTGGTGTGCGGGCTGGCAGCAGCACTGGCGAAAGTCAATCGTGAGCGTGAATGGAGTTGCGCGGCTCGGAGGAGGGTCTGGGCTGGGTTGTGGGAGGTGGTTGTGTGCGGTCTGGGGCGAGGCTCGGGTTGCTGGCTGTGGCGAGGAGTAATGCGGCGCGGACCGGGGCGCCGGCGCGGCCGTGTGCCGGGAGATTGGCGCCATGGCGCTCGAGTTAGCGGAGGAAGGCGACGAGAACGGTCTGGACAGGCGTCGGGACCGAGCGTACGATGCTCGTCTGTGATGTAACTGGTATGTACGATAATGTTGCTCGGTAGGCGACGGACGGAGAGTGCGAAGGGCACGGACCGAGCAACGTGGTGTGCACGTGGCGATCCAATATGGGCCAAAGGGCGGGAAATGTCTGAAATGTTGGGCGGCCACTCGGGAGTTGGGACGGATCGATCTGGCGGAGTGGAGAGGGATCTGTGGAAGGCGGGAGAGTACCTGCTCAATCGCCGTGGCCCAGGCACATAGGCTGTCAGCCACAGCACGGTCCAGACCCTCCTGCGGGCGAGCAGATGGGTCTAGACCAGTCGCCTTTTCTGATCCGCAGACGCTCGTCGCTGCGATCCCTGCGCTCCCGCGGACGCGGGCTGCAACGACGGCGTCGATGAGGTCGATAGTGCCCTCGGAGGGCAGGGGACGGCGAGGGGAGGGCGTGCGTCGGGGAAATACCAATATCGATGGAGCAAAAAAGGGGAATTCCGGAGAGGATATGGGAGGGGGCGTGGGAGTATTTACGTATTTGGCGGAGAGGGACGATTGCATATAGACTTGCTCTGAAATCTGCACGCCAACAAGCACCTGGCCCCCGCGGTCGATCCTATCCTCCACTCCCCTCAGCCTCGATCTCCCGCCTAAAATGGACCAGTCTAGTCAGTATCAGCAGCAGCGCCAGCAGCTCTTCCAGTCCCCCCAACTCCCCCCGCCCTCCTCCCTCCACCTCTCCTCCTTCGCCCGCAACAACACCCTCCCCCCCATCTCCCACCTCCCCTCGAATGCACGATACCCCCCGCCCACCTACCCACACCCCTCGCTCTCCAACACCGCAGCTCAGCTCCCGCCCCCGCCCCTCGCCTCTTCGTCTACACTCCCCTGGCCCTCGCGCACCAGCAGCTCGCGCGACGAGCTCTCTCCACCACTACGACCCCTGTCTGACTCGAGGCCAGCTAAACGCATGGAGCGCGAAGACCGGCAACCAGCTCCGGCTCCACAGCAGGAGCACGCCGTCAAGCATGAGGGCGAGGACGGCATGCCATCCACAAGCGATTTTGTCAAGAAGCTGTACAAGTGAGTACCCGTGACACGCTCTGGTTGATTCCTAAGCATATATGCGATCAGGATGCTCGAGGACACGTCGTGGTCGCACGTCGTTTCGTGGGGCCCTCAGGGCGACTGCTTTGTCGTCAAGGACATGAACGAGTTCACAAAGTCCATCCTGCCCCGCATGTTCAAGCACTCCAACTTTGCATCCTTCGTCCGACAGCTGAACAAGTACGACTTTCACAAGGTGCGCGCGATCCTTGCCTTTGTCTCCGACGCGTTCCTGACGGCGCTCCCACGTAGGTGAAGAACTCCGATGACAATCAGTTCGGCGAACACGTGTGTACCAGCGCCTCGCGCATTCTAACCTCCGAACGCTCCATGCTAATATCCTCCGTGCTTCGCAGAGTTGGACGTTCCGGCATCCCGACTTCCATGTAGACCGGCGAGATGCGCTCGAGAACATCAAGCGCAAGGTGCCGGCCGCGCGCAAATCCAACGCGCGCAATCCGTCTTCGCCCTCTCCGCCCAACGCGACCGTCGAAGCGCTACAGGCGCAACTCGAACGGCTCACGCGCGACCAGGAGGAGCTCGTCGCACACGTGCGCAACCTCGAGACCAACTACCAGAACGTGCTCGGCGAGATGGTCAACTTCCAGCGCAACATGGCGCAGCAGGACGGGTTGATGCAGAACTTGATACAGTACTTTTTGCAGCTCGAGAATGGTGGGGGATCATTTAATAGTACATGAGCGAAACCGGACACTAAGCGATCCTCTCTTCTTCCCCCTTTTTTTTTACATGTTGCCCGCATTGCACACTATGTTGTATCACAAATCTCTCTCGCTCTCGCTCTCGCTGTCGCAATATTTCCTCTCGACTCGATAATCCAAATCATCGCCCTAATCAAAAAAACGAAACTTCACTTCTTCCGGACCCGAAATCAATCGCTCGCTGGAAAACGCCAAACCTTGATGACACCGCGGTCTCGCCCCGCCTGGCCCCGCCCGTGCGTCCATAACATCCACTCTCACTCTCTGTCTGTCTGGAACCGCCCTCCGTAATGTTCCCATCATCATCATGAACCCACCGCGGTCCAGGCAAAGTCAAGGCAGAAGAGCTCTCGGCCTCGAACAACCCCGGCGGCGGTGCGTTCCAGGACGCGAACCCTTTCCTCCCTGCGACCGAGGCCCAACGCATGATGGGCGCTTACCCCGACGGCGACGTCGCGCGCGCGTCCCTCGCGCAGATGAACGAGATCTCGCGACGTGCCGAGGTCGCGGGGATGTCCTTTGCCCCGCCCGCTGCGGGCGCCAACAACGCTGGCGCGGGCAGTGGGAACGCGGGGGCGTCGAGCTCGAGAGGCGCACAGACCCCCGCGGGGAGCATGTCGAGGATCATGGCCGCTGCGGCGGGTTTGGGCGGCGACGCGCCTGTGCGCCCCATGTCCCGTCAGGATGCGCTCGCTAGGATTGAGGAGCTATCACGCCAGCGGCCCGCATCAGCTCAAGGCCAGGGTCAAACCCAGGGGACGACCTCACAGACTGGCGCGTCCACCTCCACGGGCACCTCCTCTGAGACGACGGGCTTTGACCCCGACGCGTTCCTGCTCGGCGCAGGCGCGGTCGGGGCCTATGGCCAGCAGAGCCTGTCGCATGAGGGCTTGCAGGTGTTCACGGTGGGCCACCTGATGCCGAAGAGCACGCTCGAGGACGAGAACGGGAATTGGGCGATGGACGCGAACATGCTTAACCAGGTCGTGATGCCCACGCCGCAGGGCATGGGCGGCGACCCTGAGCAGGAGGACGAGGGGAGCCCGAAGGGCCCGTACTCGCTTGGTGCGGCTGCGGCTGCGGCTGCTGCATCGAGCAGCGCGGCGCCTGCGTTTGGCGAGGCGGGCCCGAGCACGCGTCCTGGGAGCGCACAGAAGCTGCGCGTGCGGCGGAGCACGTACGTCCCCGGGTGGGCGGTCCCGCCCCGCGTGCTGCTGGTGGACGACGACGCGGTGTCGCGGCGGCTCTCGAGCAAGTTTTTGCAGGTGTTTGGGTGCACGATCGACGTGGCTGTGGACGGCGTCGGCGCGGTGAACAAGATGAATTTGGAAAAGTATGATTTGGTGTTGATGGATATCGTGATGCCCAAGTTGGACGGTGTGAGCGCGACGTCGCTCATTCGCCAGTTTGACCATATGACGCCGATCATTTCGATGACGAGCAATTCGAAGCCGAATGAGATTATCAAGTATTATTCGTCCGGGATGAATGATATTCTGCCGAAGCCGTTCACGAAGGATGGGCTCTTGGAGATGCTCGAGGTCGGTTTTCTCGTTCTTCGGTGTGTATGCGGTGCTGATGGCGTTGTGGTGATTTTTTAGAAACACCTTATGCACCTCAAGGTCATCCAGACGATGCAAAAAGTCCCACGCAGCGTGGGCATCCCACCGCTCTCGGACCCCAACTTTGACCAGGCGCTCACTTTGCAGGTCAACGCCGCCGCGGCGAACAGCGGCGGGCTCGGGCTCACTCCGCTCGGCGAGGACGACGGGAAGATCAACCCGCTTGCGGGGATGGGCCTCACGGATGAGCAGTATACGCTTATACTGCAGAATCTGGTGAATGGCGAGTCGTTCATGGGGATTGGGTCGCTTGATGGTGGGATGGAGGCTGTGGGCGTTACGGGCGGCAAGCGGCCCCTTGATGATGCGTCGGATGGGCGGGATCCGAAGCGCAGTCGGTTTGAAGTGGTCGAGTGAGCCGGCCGTGCTCCGTGCGTCTTAGAGGAGATTTGGAGAGCGCCGCTGTCGCGGACGCGTTAAGTTATTGTTGATTGTGGACCATGACGTTGTCAAGATGAAAATGAACGCCCCCTTTCCCTATCCTACCCGTACATGCCTGCATGCATGCGTGCGAGCCAAAGTCCACCCCGCTCCCTTTCCCTTGCCTTTCATGCACCCTCCCTGTATTGGTCAAGTTACCCGAGGTCTACGGATACGCGCCTCACATCATGTTATGATACTATCACGCTATGCCCATGCTCGATCTGTCCACTGTCAGACGCACGCCATGTCTCATCTTTGTAATGGTCCTTGTATCATTAGTTCCGTGTATAGTAGCCTTAATCGCAGGGAATAAATAGCCGTGTCTACGGTATTAGAATTTAGACGTGGACGAGCGGTTTCTTCCGAGTGAGTGATGGATAAGATTGAATGCGATGCTACGGTGCTACGGTACATGCATATGGCGGATGTCATGGTGCAGTCGGCAGGATCCGCGGGGCCGTGCGTATGATGCATGACTCCTCCCTCCTCCCACGACATTCGGAAGACCGAAAGGAGAGATTGCGTTGTGCCCGTGTCAGTGCCTGTCATGGTATGCTATGACGACGAGGGGGAAAGCGACGGCTGTTGCGATTGCGACCAGACCTTGCGCTGGTAGTCTAGGAGGATGGGGACAAAGTCCCACAGACCAAAGTCGGGCCAGTATGTAGAAGAGAATTGCAGTTGGGTGTCTTCGCAGCACTGCGTGCCGAACGGAAGTTCGCACGAAGTACGGAGTACGGAGCGCGCAGCACGGAGCCGATGCAAATTACGGGCAGGCGCGGGGTGAACGTGAGAGAAAGGCGGATGGGTGAGGTTCGCGGGAGAACAGACGCGGATGTGTGTGGGGTGCTTACCTGCCAGAGGAGGTAGTCGCTCAGACGCTTGACGCCGGAGGTGCGAACTAGGATGTCGAGCGGTGGGCTGCGTGCAAGGGAGGTCTTGAGGTGAGCGTCGATGTCGGATTCGGTGATCTCTCTGTGGGGTGAGGGACGGACAGTTAGTAAGGAGATGGGCAAGCGGTTGGTGAAGTGAGGTGAGGACGTACGGGTGGGCGGTAGGGTCCTGTAGGGCGTCTTGGACGGCTGATGATACGGCAGCTGTGATGTCGTCTCGCGCGCCGTAGGGCATGCAGATGTTCAGGATAGCACTGCGAGCGAGGGAAGTTATTGTGTTAGCGGATTGTACACGTTGTGTTTCTGCGACAAGCGCTCCGTGATGACACGTAGAACATCTTATCACGGATGGTTGATGTAGAGGAACAAGGACTGAGCGTACTCACCGGTCGTTATGTCGCGTCATCTCCTCTGCTTTGCGCACAGCGAGCTGGACTCGCGGCGGGAGCAGCTCGGTCTTGCCGAGCACGTTCAAGCGCACGCCGAATTCGTCCAGTAGCTCTCTGCGTGGCTACTTAATACACACGACTGTTGAGGGAAAAGACGTAGACCACTTGCCCATGTTGACACATTTCAAGCAGTTTCTCTTCTGCGAGATTCATGAGGGCTTGCACTTCCTCCGGGGTGCGCTTGAAGTTCTCCAAAGCAAACGCGTATACCGATACACATCGCACGTTCAGGCGCATGCATATCTTCAGCACCTGAACACACAACTCCTCACGTCAGCGCACGAAACACAGTCCCATAGCCCATAGAACGTACGCGTCGCAACGCGAGGAACCCATCGGAATGTCCCTCGAAAACGCGTTTATTGTGCATCCGCGCATAGCGGCGATTTCCGTCCATGACAAAGGCGACATGCCTGGGGACCGGCCCTGCTGCGAGTACGGTGAGAAGGGCATCCTGGGCCTTGTCGGACGCGGTGTCTGCGAGCCAGCTGCAGTAGCGCGAAATGAGCTGGAATACCATGTCGTGGGAAATATTGCCTCTTGCGCGCACAACTTTGAACCCAGCGGCACTCGCGCGGCGCGTCCTGTGTTGTGGCCTTTCCTTCTCTCTCTCTCTTTCTGTGGTACACAGTCCGCGCAACAGGACATGCCGAAAAGAAAGGCTGTCGAGGACGAGCACGACGCACTGGTGCCTCCGCGTCCTGCACGATCGCGTCCGTCGCATTCAAGCGGCTACACCTACTCGTCCAGCCACACCGCCGCGTACCCGACCGCGAACGTGGCATCTTCCTCATCTCATCCCATCGCGTGTGGTGATTTGGACATCGCGCCTCCGAAGAAGAAGGCAAGGAAGAAGAAGGATTCTGATGCATCGCCGGTGGAGAAGCGCGGGGCTATGTTCAGGAAGAAATGCCTGAAGAGCATCCTCGAAAGGTTTGATAGGGTCATGAGGCAAAGGTGAGTGTTCCTTGTGTGTCTGACGCATTTCATGTGCTAAAGCTTTCATTGAATCTTATAACAGATTCTATATGGTCGATAGACGTAGGAATGATGACGAACTCAAGGAGGAGTTCAGTGTACTCGGCTCGACCGGGAACGTAAGTCGGCGTCACTTTTCACATTTGCAGTGATGATGTATCCGCGTAGGTGTACACTGTGACCATTGACAGAAAGCCCTCGTGCGACTGTAAGCATGGCTTGCGCTTCACTTGCGACATGTTACTGATCCGCGCTACATTGGCAGGCCCAGACGCAAAGAAGGGTAATCACTGCAAGCACATCGTAAGGCCGAATCCTTGTATTGAGCTATTCTGAGGTCTCATAATTCGTTCTAGATCTTTATTTTTCTTAAAGGTACAGCACTTGTCCCACTTATGCTCTATCGGGACTCACCCGACACCAGTGCTGCAAGTGACACCACAGTCCGGTTTTTGGTATCAGAAGTAGGCATCACCTTTTAACTACACCCACCCGCTCTTACCTCTCGCATTTCCTCACAATAGAGCCCTGCTCACCTCCGAGCTTCAACACATCTTCACCCACGCACCGCCCTCTCCAGCAGCCGTCACCAACGCCCGCGCACAAAAAGCCTTCGCCGTCGCCACCGGCAAAGCGTCCCCCAGCTCCGCCGACCAGAACCCGAAAAAGCGAATCCCGGGCGAGGAAGATGACTGTCCCATCTGCTACGACAAAATGCACGGCACGGCAGAGGCGAAGCTCGAGTTCTGTGAGGAATGCGGGAACGCGCTGCACAAGGAGTGTTTCCAGCAGTGTGCGTGTCGCTCCTCTTTCCGTTGCTCTTTCGCTTGGGATTTTTGTTGACCCTGGTGGTTTTATAGGGGCGGCGACGGCTCGTCAGCACCAGAAGGAGCTGACATGCGTGTTCTGCCGGGCAAAGTGGGTCATCGCAGGTGCAGCGGCAGGCACCTCCGCCGATGCAGCTGAGGGGTATATCAACCTAGGCAGCGTTGCAGGAATGAGTCCTGTCCGCGACACCAGTACTTGTGAGTCTCCACTGCTTTCTTGTACAGATCGACATGATCTGATTGAGCAGCAGATCATAATAGGTATTGGCGGGGCAAGAGACGTTAAGGTTACCTGTCATGATCTCCTGTTCTTGATTCGTATGTCTCATTTCTCATACAATTACATAAGAGTACTGTAAAATATCAAAGTGATGGTCGATCCGAGTGATGAGTGGAATTGACGTGACACTGATCATACATGGGAGACAATGCATGCATACATCCTGTAACGATCAGTAGGTCCTTGCGTTGCTCCAGTCGTGAGCCATGACACATACCCATACATTATGACATGAGGAGGCGGGGAAAAACGCGAGTGGACGAAACGAAGACGGATACGCGAGAAATGGACAAACGTTAATGGACGAGGGGATAGAAAGCGAGGGATGGGATAGACATAACATAACGGACACATCGTAACGTAGTATAATCGTCAAGAAGAGACAGCAAAGCGCGAGCTCATGACCTCTCCAGCTTCCCCGCCACACCCGCCGCCTCATCGCGTGCCTGGCCAAGCTGCGGATCGATACCTGTCACAGCTGATAGTAGTGCAGGCCTCGGCTCACCCGTATTGCTCGTCGCAGACATTGTCACCGCAGGGTCCATCCCGTCGCTCGATGTGCCCGGTGCGCCTGTTGAGGTGGACGCAGAGATCGACTGCCCGCCCTGTTGTGGGTCTGTGCCGACGAGGGAGGAGCGGAAGGGAGAGGGCGCGACGAGTGGCCGGTGGAAGCGGGCACGAAAGTCGTTCGGGGCGGCTTGGGAGGGGTCGTGGACGTAGTTCATCCCGGGCGGATAGGGGGCCGCGTTCGGGTCCTGCACGGCGCTGCCGTCTGGCGCTTTATGGCCGTTTGCGGCGTGGTGTGCATAGTGCATACGTCGCTGGCGATGCAATCAGTAATCCCGAGTGACATACGACAGAAACAGGTACTCACCTGTTGGTCCCAGTGATCCCACGCTTGTGCGATGATGGGCTCGAGCGACGCGAGCTCTTCATTAGTCATGTTCAGCGATCGGAGGAGGTGCTGCTTCAGGAGCGGCGCACAGGAGAAGGACAGGAGGAGGGTCGACGCGAAGGTTTGCCCGCCGAGGGGCGGGCCCTGAGGGAACGGGGGCTCGTGCATGACATGGGGGTGAGGGGGAGGATGAGGTTGCATCTCGTGTGGCATCACAGGCTGGTACTGGCCGTCCGCGCTCATGCGGTACTGCACATCCTCCATACCAGGCATGATCTCGTTCCCCATATCCATGCCCAGCTCCCGCATTTTGCGCGCCTTGACGAGCGCACGGTGCTTGCGCTGCCGCTCCCTCGCAGCGGCGCGGACGCGCTCGCGCTTGGCCACCTCCTCGACGGATGCGTCGTCGCCCTTGCTGAAATCCATTGTAGGCGGGAGCGCAGCGGGCGCCTCGATGGGCTGCTGGCCGGCCTGCTGCACCTGAGATAGGGCAAGGATGTTGTTAAGCCCTGCCTGGCGGTCTCGCTCGCGCTTCCGGCGCTGACGCTCGGCGGCCTTTTCACGTTTGTGTCTCTGGCTGGGTGTCTCGTTCTCGCGGGACCGCTTGCGCGACGAGGTGGATGCAGAGGAGACTTGGGCTTGCTGAGATGGGTCCTGGTGGTGGCTGGACGGGTCCATTAAATCACTCGTATATTGGTCGACAACGATGCTCGCTCGGTGACCGTTACGCTGCTCCTTTCCGGTCTTGCAAGGGGCGTCGCCAGTGACAGTCGTGACGAGAAAGTGACAATGGCGGCCAAACATTGTCACACACGCTTTCATACCATGCGTGGCGTGGGAATCCTGCCTCATCTGGTCATCAATGCGGTGCTGTGGCCCACTTTCTCTCTGGACAAAATTCGCCGGGCTGATTACCACTGCAGCATTGAAAATTGATGTCACCAGGACTATCTTAGTCTGTTTACTCTATCCTTGATACTACAGCACTAATCGTCCCTTCTTCTGCAACATGCTTTCTCTCCCCGGCCCGACGCCGATCCATTCAATCGGTATATTCAAGAACTCCTCGATGTACGCAACGTACTTCTTGCAGTTCCCCGGGAGATCAGCGATGGATTTTGCAGATGCTATCGACGTCTTCCAGCCTGGGAGCGTGACGTAGACAACTTCGACTCTCGAGAGTAACTCCAGGTCAGCTATGAGGACAAATGTCAGTCTACGGCCAGTGCTTGCACTAAGGATGGGAAGGAAACGCACCAGGGAAGCCCTCGAGTTCCTTGCCATCAACGAGATACTTCACGGCAATCTTGATCTCTGCAAGGTCATCGAGCACGTCGAGCTTGGTCAGGTTCAGCGTGTCGTAGCCATTGACGAGGTACGAGTGCTTCATCACCACGAGGTCCAGCCAGCCACACCTCCTCCGGCGCCCAGTCGTCGATCCATACTCTTTCCCGACCTCCTGTAAGTGCACGCCAATGTCCTATGCGAAAGCATCAGTGGACATGCAAGGTGAAGACAGCCACTGTTCAGCGCACGTTCAGCTGCTCAGTCGGGAACGGCCCGCCGCCGACACGCGTCGTGTACGCCTTCATCACGCCGACGGTGGTCCCAATCAGCTTGGGCGGGATCGCAAGACCCGTGCACACTCCACCGATGGTGGTGGACGAAGACGTCACGTATGGGTAGGTGCCGTAGTCGATGTCGAGCATGACCGCGTTGGCGCCCTCGACAAGAACGCGCTTGCCTGATGAGAGCGCCTTGTGAATGAAGACGACGCCGTCGACAACGTATGGGCGGAGACGCTCAGCAAGGACCTATGCATGAGAGTAGACAGGTTGAGACGCTCGATGCGTGAAAGCACATGCGGGCAGGATGCGTACTTTGTACCGCGCAATTTCGCCCTCCGTATCGTACTCGAAGTGCCCATAGCGCTTGAAACGCCCCTCTACGAGCCTGCGGAACCTTTCGGCAAAGAGCTCATGGTCGAATAGATGATGCACACGCAGGCCGGATCGCGAGGACTTGGAGGAGTAAGCCGGGCCGATGCCCTTCTTCGTCGTGCCGATGCTGTTTGGTCTCGGTCAGTACAGTCTGAGGAGAAGAGCCGGCGAAGGAGAGCGTGGAGGAAGGAGATCGCGCACCTCGAGCCACCGAGCTCAGCTTCTTTCAGCCCATCGACAATCTGATGAAAGTCAAAGACTAGATGCGCGCGATCGGACATGAACAGGCGATTCGAGCAATCCAGCCCTAGACGTCCGCCCACAAAAAAGTCAATCATGACATCCATACCACTCGAGAAGCAGGATACCACACCTTTTGCCTGCAGAGCATCCAGCTCGGCAAAAAACGACGGCACATGCACGACGACGCCAGTCCCGATCAGTCCCGTACACTTCGGGTTCACCAGACCTGCAACGCGCTCCCTTCTCAACTCCGAGCACCATCAAAGGAACATGGGGACGCACCGCTTGGGAGTAGGTGGAACGCAAAGGTCATCTTGACCTGATTGGGGCCGATGGGGACGACGATGGTGTGACCGGCATTGTTTCCGCCCGCGCAGCGCGCGCAGATGTCAGCGTCGGCGGCGAGGATGTCGACAAGCTTGCCCTTGCCCTCGTCGCCCCACTGACAGCCGAGCACCACGGACACTGGACAGCGCGTAGCGGTGAGGTGCACGCGCGGAAAAGAGCAAAGAAAACGAGACGTTTCGTTGAGTTTGCGCACGGCGGGCTCGAAGACGGGAGGGGGCTTACCGCTCATGAGGGTGAGGTGAGAAGAGGAGCACGACGAGTGCTGAGCGCTGCTCACCGGCCGAAGTCGCTCTGGAGACCGATAAGAGATCGAGAAAAGAAAAGCTTTTGCAGGAGTTGTGGCGCACGAGTCATCTCTCGGCCCGACCGTTCCGATGGTCCGAGTTCCTGTTCAAAAGCATAATCGCTCAAAATGATGAGATACTCGATGTCCGTCGTGGCCCAGCCGAGTTGTCTCACGGGCGCTTGTCGCCTCCACCTCCGACGCCGACGCGCCAAGGCTCCTACTAAACATGTCATGCGCGCACTCCCCGCCTTCTCCAGGACGCGCGCTGCCCGCCCTCTCGCTTCAAGCCCGGACGCAGGATGCGGTGCGCATGGGAGAGGGTTGTACATGCAGGAACGGAGGTGGCAAGCTTCGTGCGTCGTCTCTTAGCTCACACCTCCGCGTGCGCTCAATGCATGCGTGCGCTTTCATTCTGACCCTGTAGCAGACATCTACCCTCACCCAATTCCACCGCATCGTCCCTCCCTTTGCCTATCTCTCACCATAACACCACAATTGCACGCATGCCGTAAGTGCCCCGCGCTGCCGCATGCACCACAGGACTCGCAGCGGAATGACGACCGTACGCATGCTGCCAAAACCGTGCGCGTACTTCAAACTGCACAGCCAGGGCCGGCACAGGCACTGCAATGCTTCCTCGCGGTCCTCACATTCGATCACTCGACACCAAGATAACCGTGCACAGGGCCGGCCGTTCCCTGGAAAGCCCCGACTGGATTGCAGTGAGCAGACCAGCGAGTGGAAGCGTACGCAATGTCTCACGTCGAGGTGAGTGCCCGTTCGTTCGTGCGCGTCGCGTACACTAGAGGATGCGACGCCACGGCGTTGGTGGACGTTGTGCGCACAGATCCGACCTTCCTCCCTTTTCAAAATCGAACCCGGGCTGCAACACAGGCAGAGCATGATGGCTGCGCGCTGCCGGATCAGCGTCCACGCGAATCTCGTGAATTCAAGCCGTCGGCCGGTGCTGCGGAAGAGCGCACGCCGCCAGGCTTCCAGCGAATACCATCCGTACGCGGCCTCCGAGTCGCACGTCGAGGTGAGTGCCCATTCGTTCGCGCACGCCGCGTACACTAGAGAATGCGACGGCACGGCGTTCGTGGACGTCGTGCACACGGACGCGATCTGCGTCCATTTTAGGCTCTCGTACGCGCGTCCGGGCTGCGACACTAGCGGAGGACGATGGACACCACGCGTTCTAGTGCTCGCAGCCGTATGACACCCGCACGCACGCTGTCGGGTCAGTGTGCACGCGAACCTCGCAAATCCAAGCCGTCTGCCAGTGCTGCGACGGTTCCTGGAGGTCCACAAAAGACTCATCATGGTGTGCTGCACTGATCGCTCGACAGTCGGCACCCTCATAGAACGGAAGAGTGCATGGGGTTGGGCTCCTGGGAGGATTTCATTAGTACGCGGCCTCCCACGTCGAGGTGGGTGCCCATTTGTTCGCGCACGTCGCGTCGGCGTCCATGGACGTCGTGCTCACGGACGCGACCTGCGTCCATTCTAGGCTCTCGTAGGTGAGACCGGGCTGCGACATTAGCGGAGAACGATGGGCACCGTGGGTTCTGGTGCTCACAGCCGTATTGCGCGCTTCTGGATCGATGTCTGCGCGAACCATGAACAGGCCGCTTCCACTTATTGCGACGCTTCTTCGAGGTCCAGAAGAGACCTACTACAGTGCGTTGATCATCAGACAGTCAGCACATCGTCGAAAAGAAGAGCGCACTCAAGGCCAGGCTCCTCGAGGAACCTCAATCTGTACACGGTCTCTCACGTCGAGTCAAGTGCCCGTTTCATTCATTCATATCGCGTCTAGTACAGAATGCGACCGTCAAGGCTCATAGATGGACGCGTTGCGGCGTGGGGTGGAAGACATTTACCTCGGTCGCCAGCACACTGCAATCCTGTCCCGAGCCCAACTAAGCATGCCACGGCTGCGGCGCGGTATTCGTCAAAGTCGTGTGCAGGAGCGCGACCTGCATCTGCTCTCGTAGGTGAGTCCGGACTGCAATATCAGTGGAACATCACTGGCACTGCAATGGTTCTTCAAGGCCCAGAAACGGCCTATCGCGGTGCGCTGCGCTGATCGCTCGTACAGTGGGCGCATCGGTGAAAAGGAAGAGTTCGCAGGGTCAGGCTTCCACGAGAGTTTCAAATCATATGTGTGTACTCTCACGTCGAACTGATGCCCGTTCGTTCACGCATGTCACGTATGATAGGAAGAGCGACCGTTGAGCCTCCTAGACAGAGGTGCCCCGGCGTAGTGTAAAAGGCGTCCACATCGGTCGATTGAACACTGCATTCGCATACTGAGTTGAAGCGGGCACATCATGCGCGCAGCGCGGCATTAGCGGAAGTTATGTGCCCGATAGTGACCTGCATCCACTTTCGTAGGTGAGCCAGGGTTGTGACACTAGCGGAGCGCAATGGGTACGAAGGGGTTGGCACTCACAGCCATATGATGTTTGCTCACACGCGAACCTCGCGAGTCAAGAATGAACAGTTCTGGGTGCTGCGGTGGTTCTTCGAGGTCCAGAAAAGACCTATCGCGGTGCGCTGCGTTGATTGCTCGGTGTTCGACGTGTCATTGAGAAGAACGCGCATAGGGCCAGACTCACGGAGAACCTCAATATTACGCATCTTCTCACTTCGACATTTGGCAGACTCGGAGGTATGCCGAAGGTATTTCTCCTTCATGTTCGAGAGATTTTGGATGCCTGTATCTCGATGCACGTTTTTTTTAACCTATGAATACGAGCCTCATTTTATACATTTTACTGTGCAGAGACCGCCTGTCGGAAAGCATCAGTGAACAAATGCACCGGCCTCGGTACTTATCCTGCAGTGCAATTGCCCCATTTCTAAATGCAAGAACATGGACACCAGGACATGTGAGAGTTTACGTAAATTTCCGATATGAAGTCTTGGTCATCAGTAATTAAACTGGTCCCGAGATTGACTTCGCGAGCACATCTAGATGATGCATCGTGGTCTCCTGACACCGCAGACAGTGGGCTGGACATGGCCAGTGAACTCGGCCAGCTAGGCCGGCGTGGCGGTTGTGTGGAAAGCAGCAAGGCGTGAGATGAATCGAAGGGTTCGGATAACACTCGGTTGGCACGAAGAGATGAACTCTGTGCCGCGTGTCACTCCTCGGACGCAGGATATGTGACACCAGATACCATGAGTTCTGCAGAACATTAATATTCTGAGTTTTAATTTTCGAGTTGGACGGGGGTGGTCTCTGCCTAGAAATTCACAAAAGCCTTTATCGAGGAACTTGAAGCTCCGTGCAATCCCCTTCCCCTCATTGTGCCACCATTCCCTGAAACGCCCCTGCTCTTTACAATGTCTCTAACCCTAGGACGGTGAGACTACCCCTCTGTACCTCGCTGCTGTGAAATGACGTGCACCCACCTGAATACACCAGCAGCACTCGAACACATCTTCCTAGCAAATGACACCTGACCATAGCGAAGCGCACCTAGAGCAGTGCAAGATAAGTGTCTGCATAGTTCATCTAGAGCGAGGTAAAATGAAGCAGACACACAGGAACATTTTAGGAGCTCTCAGTGCTCGCGCATGCAAGTCAACTGTCATGTCCAAAGCACGTCGGTTGCTGCCACCTGCCCCAACATTGTCACATGTGTGCGTTCAGCTATATGCCACCTGCTCAACGGTACGCATCTCCCGTGCATTCCATCATTCATTGTCACTCATCAGAAATTCGTCCGATCTGTGCGTTTCCCTACAGGATCAATATGGGTGCTATGAGCACATTCGAGCAAGTACCTTCTTCATCAGTGCGGGTAGGCGCGTTGGGATATTAGATTGCTTACATGTCTATACAGCTCCGTGGACGCGAACGGGCAAGTTCTTCAATGTGAACAGCGATCAAGGTCTGACAATGGCATCTGATATATTCAAGGTAAGTCATATCCACGACAAGATTTTCGAGAGCACTAACGCCGGCTCGCACCAGACCCAACATCATCTTCACAAACGAAGACATGAACAAACCATTAGAAGCAAGGAGACTCCCATGATAAGGTATGCACCGATTTCATACTTCGCGAGTTCTACAGCTGGCTGAACTTCTCCCCATCGACCCTCGGACGTGAGCAGCAAACGTCGTCTTTGCGAGTGGACTCATTCTATCAAGCATTCGACGATGCCATTCACACCCCCACATCCATACCGAGGTGGCTTGCCGGTGTACCAGTGGCCTGCTTCGCATGCGCGTCGCCAACCTCGGGTCGTCTCCTAGCCATGAACCGAACAACATGATTAGCAGGACAGACCCGATGCGCATGAAGATTCGTGGAACCATACCAATGCTCCCGTATGATAGTGCTGCAGGTTCGCGAGTGTGTAGCTCATACAGCCGACACGTTACCCGACCATCACTGGTTCTTCCGGAGCCCACATCTGGACCAAGGAGGCCCGCTCGTCCTCCACGGTTCATGACACCATCTGAGCTTCGTCCGAAGTCACGAACGTGTCAATACCATCAGCGTGACGGACTCACCGTGTATGACGAATCACGAGGCGTCATTTATAGCCGGTCCGCATGAGAGCAGCGCACACTGCTCCTGCTGCAGCTGCTGCCACAACTGGCTGAGCCGTCTTACATGGCTCGTCGCGACATCCTTGGCGGTACCGGGCGCTTACCTCGAGCTCTCAGCAACGCCTACCCACGAAACATCGCGCGATCTCGTCAACAGCGTGCCTGACCATCATAATATCCCCCGGGTCATGAGCCTAACGACACGATCTGCTCGACCGTCAAAACGTCGGACCCAGCTTGCGCTCCCACACAAATGAGCGACAGGCTACCGGCTGTCTAGCTGGTGTCAGCGGATCTGCATCGTGCGCCCGCAGCGTCATTCGCGCAAGTTCGATACCCGGCGCATGCCTTGGAGATGTGTCACAGTGGTAGATTGTCGACCAACATGTCGGCCTCCCAGGGACCTCGATTTTCCACGTTCCCGGGATGTGCATCGTGCTCTGCTTCACGTTGCTCGCGAAATCAACCTACACGACCATCACTGCCATTCGCGACACATTCTAGGACCAGGGTACAAACAAAACTCACCATCACAACATCAAACCTGCATGGTTTGTGTTAGCCCACACCAGATAACGGTCGCGCGGAGTCGTTGCACGCCTTGAAGCAGTCGCACATCCTCCAAGTCCGGCGCCCTCAGCATACTCGCACGATGCCGACTGAACGTAAGCTATAGCGGGGCCATCCTTGCTTACCGTGAAGCTCGTGGGCATGCATGCGCCCATATTGGCCATAGGTACGCCAATGTTTCCTTCCGGGTCTTCATTCTACTGATCTCATCCGATCTTGTCAGAAAGCGTCGATCGAGAGCAGACTGGGGAAGACGCTTACCCTGCCTGACAGGTGCGGGGTCAACAAACATGGCGCGTCCCTCCCGCCAGGTTGACGAATGACCGTCTCCATTGCAGCGAGCTGGTTATACACCAAATGATGCTATCACTGGGGGGCCAGGATGATGTTCAGATAGACACAGAGCTGGGTTACAATGAGCGGGGAGTGATTGGGAAGACATTAGATGGAAGGAAGAGTGACAGACGATGAAAACGAGGTTCGAAATCGGCGAAAATGCTCATTATTGAGCGGGAAAAGGTGAGTACCGGATAGACTTGTGTGCTGTAGGATATATAAGTCATGTTAGTAGTGTGTTAGAGAGAAGACGAAATGAAACTGGATGGACTTACGGGAACTGGACTTGTGTGCTTCAAAATGACTAGCGCGAGTTTCTTTGTGTATGGACTATACTTGAAAGCCCTTTCTGCACGAAACCAACCCCATCTCGAACATTCTCTGCGGTCGTCCAAGCTGCCGGTAAAACAAATATATTCGC
>NW_024468558.1:290827-291986 GCF_001632365.1 Laetiporus sulphureus 93-53
CAGGACGCGCGCTGCCCGCCCTCTCGCTTCAAGCCCGGACGCAGGATGCGGTGCGCATGGGAGAGGGTTGTAGGGTGGCAGACTTTGTACGTCGTCTCTTAGCTCGCATGTCCGCGTATGCTCGACACATGCCTCCGCTTTCATCATGACCTGTACCAGACATCCACCGCGTCGTCCCTCCCGTACGCATGCTGCCAAACCCGTGCGCATCCTTCAAACTGCACAGCCAGGCCAGCACAGACACCGCGATGCTTCCTCGCGGTCCACAGACGACCTCCCGCGGTGCTCACATTCGATCACTCGACGGTCACCGCGTCACCGAAGATAACCGTGCACAGGGCCAGCCGTTCCCTGGAAAGCCCCGACTGGATTGCAGTGAGCAGACCAACGAGTGGAAGCGTACGCAATGTCTCACGTCGAGGTGAGTGCCCGTTCGTTCGTGCGCGTCGCGTGCACTAGAGGATGCGACGGCACGGCGTTGGTGGACGTCGTGCGCACAGATGCGACCCCGGACTGCAATACAGGCAGAGCATGATGGGTGCGCGCTGCCGGATCAGCATGCCCGCCAATCTCGTGAATTCAAGCTGTCGGCCGGTGCTGCGGAAGAGCGCACGGGGCCAGGCTTCCAGCAAAATACCATCCGTACGCGGCCTCCGAGTCGCACGTCGAGGTGAGTGCCCATTCGTTCGCGCACGCCGCACACATTAGAGAATGCGATGGTAGAGCGTTCGTGGACGTCGTGCACACGGACGCGATCTGCGTCCATTTTCGGCTCTCGTAGGCGCGTCCGGGCTGCAACACTAGCGGAGGACGATGGACACCACGGGTTCCAGTGCTCGCAGCCGTATGACACCCGCACGCACGCTATCGGGTCAGTGTGCACGCGAACCTCGCAAATCCAAGCCGTCTGCCAGTGCTGCGACGGTTCCTGGAGGTCCACAAAAGTCTCATGGGAGGATTTCATCCGTACGCGGCCTCCCACGTCGAGGCGAGTGCCCATTTGTTCGCGCACGTCGCGTCGGCGTCCATGGACGTCGTGCGCGCGGACGCGACCTGCGTCTATTCTAGGCTCTCGTAGGCGAGACCGGGCTGCGACATTAGCGGAGAACGATGGGCACCGTGGGTTCTGGTGCTCACAGCCGTATGATACCCGCATGCG
>NW_024468558.1:292856-295826 GCF_001632365.1 Laetiporus sulphureus 93-53
GTTATGTGCCCGATAGTGACCTGCATCCACTTTCGTAGGTGAGCCAGGGTTGTGACACTAGCGGAGCGCAATGGGTACGAAGGGGTTGGCACTCACAGCCATATGATGTTTGCTCACACGCGAACCTCGCGAGTCAAGAATGAACAGTTCTGGGTGCTGCGGTGGTTCTTCGAGGTCCAGAAAAGGCCTATCGCGGTGCGCTGCGTTGATTGCTCGGTGTTCGACGTGTCATTGAGAAGAACGCGCATAGGGCCAGACTCACGGAGAACCTCAATTTTACGCATCTTCTCACTTCGACATTTGGCAGACTCGGAGGTATGCCGAAGATATTTCTCCTTCATGTTCGAGAGATTTTGGATGCCTGTATCTCGATGCACGTTTTTTTTAACCTATGAATACGAGCCTCATTTTATACATTTTACTGTGCAGAGACCGCCTGTCGGAAAGCATCAGTGAACAAATGCACCGACCTCGGTACTTATCCTGCAGTGCAATTGCCCCATTTCTAAATGCAAGAACATGGACACCAGGACATGTGAGAATTTACGTAAATTTCCGATATGAAGTCTTGGTCATCAGTAATTAAACTGGTCCCGAGATTGACTTCGCGAGCACATCTAGATGATGCATCGTGGTCTCCTGACACCGCAGACAGTGGGCTGGACATGGCCAGTGAACTCGGCCAGCTAGGCCGGCGTGGCGGTTGTGTGGAAAGCAGCAAGGCGTGAGATGAATCGAAGGGTTCGGATAACACTCGGTTGGCACGAAGAGATGAACTCTGTGCCGCGTGTCACTCCTCGGACGCAGGATATGTGACACCAGATACCATGAGTTCTGCAGAACATTAATATTCTGAGTTTTAATTTTCGAGTTGGACGGGGGTGGTCTCTGCCTAGAAATTCACAAAAGCCTTTATCGAGGAACTTGAAGCTCCGTGCAATCCCCTTCCCCTCATTGTGCCACCATTCCCTGAAACGCCCCTGCTCTTTACAATGTCTCTAACCCTAGGACGGTGAGACTACCCCTCTGTACCTCGCTGCTGTGAAATGACGTGCACCCACCTGAATACACCAGCAGCACTCGAACACATCTTCCTAGCAAATGACACCTGACCATAGCGAAGCGCACCTAGAGCAGTGCAAGATAAGTGTCTGCATAGTTCATCTAGAGCGAGGTAAAATGAAGCAGACACACAGGAACATTTTAGAAGCTCTCAGTGATCGCACATGCAAGTCAACTATCACGTCCAAAGCACGTCGATTGCCGCCACCTGCCCCAACATAGTCACATGTGTGCGTTCAGCTATATGCCACCTGCTCAACGGTACGCATCTCCCGTGCATTCCAACATGCATTGTCACTCATCAGAAATTCGCCCGATCTGTGCGTTTCCCTACAGGATCAATATGGGTGCTATGAGCACATTCAAGCAAGTACCTTCTTCATCAGTGCGGGTAGGCGCGTTGGGATATTAGATTGCTTACATGTCTATACAGCTCCGTGGACGCGAATGGGCAAGTTCTTCAATGTGAACAGCGATCAAGGTCTGATGATGGCATCTGATATATTCAAGGTGAGTCATATCCATGACAAGATTTTCGCGAGCACTTACGCCGGCTCGCACCAGATCTAACATCATCTTCACGAACGAAGACATGAACAAACTATTAGAAGCAAGGAGACTCCCATGATAAGGTATGCACCGATTTCATACTTCGCGAGCTCTACAGCTGGCTGAACTTCTCCCCGTCGACCCTCGGACGTGAGCAGCAAACATCGTCTTTGCGAGCGGACTCATTCTATCAAGCATTCGACGATGCCATTTACACCCCCACATCCATACCGAGGTGGCTTGCCGGTGTACCAGTGGCCTGCTTCGCATGTGTGTCGCCAACCTCAGGTCGTCTCCTAGCCATGAACCGAACAACATGATTAGCAGGACAGACCCGATGCACATGAAGATTCACGGAGCCATACCGATGCTCCCGTATGATAATGCTGCAGGTTCGCGAGTGTGTAGCTCATACAGCCGACACGTTACCCGACCATCACTGGTTCTTCCGGAGCCCACATCTGGACCAAGGAGGCCCGCTCGTCCTCCACGGTTCATGACACCATCTGAGCTTCGTCCGAAGTCACGAACGTGTCAATACCATCAGCGCGATGGACTCACCGTGTACGACGAATCACGAGGCGTCACTTATAGCCGGTCCGCATGAGAGCAGCGCACACTGCTCCTGCTGCAGCAGCTGCCACAACTGGCTGAGCGGTCTTACATGGCTCGTCGCGACATCCTTGCCGGTACCGGGCGCTCACCTCGAGCTCTCAGCAACGCCTACCCACGAAACATCGCGCGATCTCGTCAAGAGCGTGCCTGACCATCATCATATCCCCCGGGTCATGAGCCTGACGACACGATCTGCTCGACCGTCAAAACGTCTGGCAAGACACGTCGGACCCAGCTTGCGCTCTCACACAAATGAGCGACAGGCTACCGGCTGTCTAGCTGGTGTCAGCGGATCTGCATCGTGCGCCCGCAGCGTCATTCGCGCAAGTTCGATACCCGGCGCATGCCTCGGAGATGTAACACGGTGGTAGATTGTCGACCAACATGTCGGCCTCCCAGGGACCTCGATTTTCCGCGTTCCCGGGATGTGCATCGTGCTCTGCTTCATGTTGCTCGCGAAACCAACCTACACGACCATCACTGCCATTCGCGACAGATTCTAGGACCAGGGTACAAACAAAACTCACCATCACGACATCAAACCTGCATGGTTTGTGTTAGCCCACACCAGATAACGGTCGCGCGGAGTCGTTGCACGCCTTGAAGCGGCCGCACATCCTCCAAGTCCGGCGCCCTCAGCATACTCGCGCGATGCCGACTGAACGTAAGCCATAGCGGGGCCATCCTTGCTTACCGTGAAGCTCGTGGGCATGCATGCGCCCATGTTGGCCATAGGTACGCCAA
>NW_024468559.1:0-3193 GCF_001632365.1 Laetiporus sulphureus 93-53
GTACGTTCTTCCACTGGTATTGTCATAGTTCTTGATACGGTACCGTGTATGACACTGAATGCATCCAGAGCGAATGAGAGTGCTGCCGGTAAGATATCAAAGTGTAGCGGATGATCTAGGGCGTACGATGGTGGGAGAGTTTCCACTGGAAGGCCGGCGTAGACGGCTGTTAGGATAGTCCGGCGTCGATCTGGCTCTAGCTGGGGCAGGTGGAGTTCCTCCGTTAGGTACATTGGGTAGTTCATTCTCATGAACGTTCCCCATGTTCCGTCTAGGTCGATATCGACGTCGTCCTCTAATGTTACCTTCGGCTTGTCCGTTTGGAATGGAAACGGGTACGGAATTCTGATTAGTCCGCTGGGGCGTGGGGTTAGATATGGCTGTCGTCGAGTTGACCTGAAGCCGTCCAGGAGGTGGACTTCGTGGACGTCGTCCGCTCTCTGGATGAGATGGTCCATCATGACTTGGATGGGTCGTGTTGAACTCGACGTTGGTATGGTCGAAGTCGGCAAGATCCTCGATGGCGAATCCAGCCCCTCTGATAGCGAGATAGACTCCGAGTTGTTGGAAGACCTGGTAACGATGATCGTGGGAGGAGTGGGATTCGACGTCTTTGAGAACTTCGATAAGATGCGTGAAAGTGGTGATAGCAGATTCGAGAAACTCGGGATGTTGCACAGGCATGAGGGCATGGACTGAGGGTTCAGGCCAAGTCGTGCTCCCTTTTATACTCATTCAACAGCTCTCCTGCATTGCCCATTTCCGTCTCTTTTACCCACGACCTTTCGCTGAGCGGATATCCAGCCCATTTTACCAGATATTCGTTCTTGCTGCGCCGTAGTCAATGTCCAATTATAGACTCGATTTCAAATTCTTCCTCTCCTTCGATAAGATCCGGAGGTGGTGTTGAATAACTTTCCCCATGTGTATTGGTCTGCCGGTATGGCGTGAGCAATGCTGCATGGAACACTGGATGGATCTTCCATGTCGCAGGAAGGTCTAACTTGAACGAGAGTGGTCCCAGAACCTCCTTGATCCTGAAGGGTCCTTCTCACTTCGGCGCTAGCTTATTCGATTTGTAAGGTCTTTTCAAATTGGTGGCTTCCAGCCAGACCTTGTCTCCTTTCTTGAAAGTCGGAGATCCTCCTTTGATCCTGGCAGATACACGGGCTTTTGCCTTGATGATTCCTTCTGTGGCCTCCTTGCGGACCATACTGAGAAGCTTGAGTCTCGCATCCATGTCAGGGATCTCGTTCTGAGGAAACAGTTCTGGCATTCCTCGAGGCTCGTAGCCATACCATATTTCAAATGGTGACTTCTTTGTCACTGAATGAGTATGGAGATTGTGCGCGAACTCTGCTTCGGATAGGAATTGATTCCAGCAATGCGGTTGCTCCGCACAATACATTCGAAGATATGTTTCCAATTCTTGATTCATTCACTCCGTTTCGCCATCCGTCTGCGGATGATAAGCTGTGCTCATGGCCGACTTGATCTTGAGTGCAGTGCACAGTGCTTGAAATACTTTGGATGCGAATTGCGTTCCACGGTCAGAGATGATCTTGTCGGGTAGCCCAAAGCGTTTCCAAACTTGTCGTCTGAATAGCTCGGCGGTTTCCGAAGCAGTGATCGTCTTCTTGCAGGGACATAGAATTACCCCCTTACTAAGCCCATGGTCTACCACGACCATAATTGAATCGAAGTCTTCGCTTTTCGGTAAATCTGTAATAAAATCCACGCTAACTTGCTTGAAAGGTAGCGCATTGGGCGAAGGACCTATGGGCTGTAGTGGAACTTTGACCTTGTTTCGAACAGCTTTGGATTGCTGACAAGTGGCACATCCATTGACGTAGCTTTGGATGAAGCGATACATTCCCGGCCACCAGAAGTCTTTGCGCACTAGTTGGTGCGTAACCCAGATTCCTGGATGACCATGGGGAGTGGCCTCATGGTATCGCCGAACAATTTCCTTCTTTAAGGATGTATTGTTTGGGACATATACGCGTCCATGGATGGTGATTAAACCATTGTCAGCATCCTTGATGTCATCTTTGGTCATTCCTCGTGGAACTGGAAGTTCTTCCATTAGGCCGTCCTTGTACGCAAGTACCGATGGGTCTTTTGTTAGTGCTTGTCGGATTTGTTCCGCCATATCTGTATCGATAGCACCAATAAAGAGATCGTCGGGTAGCAGGATTGCAGGTGACTTGTTATCCTGTCGATTATCTAATTCGGACAATCATGAAAGCGCGTCCGCTTGCACCATTTGTCGTCCTGGCGTATGGACAATCTTGTAATTGAACATAGACAAGAAGAGTTGCCATCTTCGCTGTCGTGGGTTCAAGTCCTGCGGTTGCCTGAAGTACGTCAGATTCTTGTGATCTGTGCGTATGAGGAATGGCTCCTTTGTTCCGTCGAGATAATGTCTCCATTCCTTGAGTGCGCAGATGATTCCTAGAAGCTCCTTATCGTAGATTTGATAATTTCATTCTGGATCAGAGAGCGACTTGGAATAATATGCGCAGGCATGGAGGTCACCGTTATCATCCTTTTGCATGAGGACTGCTCCTGTAGCGAAGTCCGATGCATCGGTTTCGATGACAAAAGGTTTGGCTTTGTCTGGCATAACCAGTATTGGTGCCTTGCCGAACTCGTTTTTGAGATAGTCGAAAGCGGCTTGTTCTTTGCTTGTCCAATGGAACACATTCCCGCCCTTGGTCTTGGTAAGATCAATTAAGGGTCTTGCAATTTCGGAATAGTTCCGGATGAACTTTCGATAAAAGTTGGCGAATCCTAGAAATGCTCGCACTCCTTTTACGCCAGTTGGAGCTTCCCATTTGATGATCCCGTTGACTTTTTCTGGATCCATTTGAAGTCGTCCTGGGAGGAGGACTAGTCCTAGGAAGTCCGTGCGCGTAGTCTTAAACACGCATTTCTCCAGCTTGAGATAGAGGTCATTGTCGACCATTTTCTTAATGACTCATTCAAGCTTCTTTTCCAACCCTTTTTCGCTTTCGGCAAGGATGAGGATGTCGTCCAGGTAGCATAGTAGCCATCCTTCGGCGATTTCTTCTGCGAATATTTCATTCATCATTCGCTGGAAGGTTGCCGGAGCATTGCACATTCCGAAGAACATAACTGTGGGTTCGAACAATCCTCGTTTGGTGATGAAGGCAGCCTTCCATTCATCTCC